>NW_013667184.1:199240-208957 GCF_000517525.1 Limulus polyphemus
AGAAAACTACATGGTCAACTCATCATAACGGATCTTAAAATAAGATACATGTGTAATTATTCAACAAGATGCAGTCTACAAAGATATTTACATCATAGCATGTGGTTTGCATAGATACTATTCATCACCAACTATTTTAATGATTCACTAAAACATTGTTTGTTTTGAATTTCGCGCAAAGCTACACAAGGGCTATCTGCGCTAGCCGTCCCTAATTTAGCAGTGTAAGACTAGAGGGAAGGCAGCTAGCCATCACCACCCACCGCCAACTCTTGGGCTACTCTTTTACCAACGAATAGTGGGATTGACCGTCACATTATAACGCCCCCACGGCTGAAAGAGCGAGCATGTTTGGTGTGACGGGATTCGAACCAGCGACCCTCAGATTGCGAGTCGAGCGCCTTAACCACCTGGCCATGCCGGGCCTCACTAAAACATAATTTCTTGCTAAGTAATTTATATCTATCCACGTTTTTGTTCAGCAAATAATAATAATAATTTAATAAGTTGTGTGATACAAAAGAGTACCTTAAATTTAGGTTATAATTGTGCTAGTTTTGATTGTTAGAATTTATTTCATTCCGATTATAGTTGCCTCAAAAACATTATGTAATAGTACTTTGTACTTTATTAGTTTAAAAGCATTATTTATAATACAGCCCACAGTGGCACAGCGGTATGTCTGCGGGCTTACGACGCTAGAAACCGGATTTCCATACCCGTGGTGGGCAGAGCACAGATAGCCCACTGTGTAGCTCTGTGCATAACTACAAACAAAACAAAAACAATTTATAATAAATGGCGCCAACTGCAAATAAACGAAAGTTAAAACGGTGATGGTGATCGTATCTGTGTAGACCACACACTATAGTGTAAATATCTTTGTAAACGGCACGCTATAGTAGCACCGATTATTTAGGAACAAATGTTCATCTATTATTTTGTATATATCATGTTGCTTCATAGTTTTAGGTTAAATGATACTCCATCTTGGTAGGAATGCCTTAGGAACTACTTTATTTCCCTTCTTCAGGCTTGATTACGAACTCAACGTTGGAACGAAATTGTGCAGAAATGGCGTTCCTAAACTAAGGCATTAATAAACGTGGCCTCTTCGTTCAACATGAACCAGGACTTTACTACTGAACGATCTTATTCTTATATTTAGACTTGTAGGTTTCGACGTTATATGTTTATTACATTATCAATTTTAGCTACACAGAACAATAACGGATTTTTAAGTTATTACCAAAAGAATCTTTAGCTTAGTGTTGATTAAAAATGTATTCACTTAGCAACCAAAATGCTTAAGTTTCAAGATTTCTGAATGAGTTGGTACACTACACAAGTTTCTAATCGTATGTCCAGGAGTGCTGTGACGTCAGCAGTGCAAGTGTGACGGGTAATGTAACGTCATAACCACGCATTGACGTGGAATTAGCATAAGGGAAGGCAAGAAGACCTTTAAGAGTGATACATTTGTTGACTTGCGTGGGATGGGTAGTATATTTTTACGCCTAAAGACCATAACTCCAGGCTGAAGATATTCTGTATGCGAACACGTGGGTTGAAGCCATGCTTTTAGTTCATTCTGTTTGGTGTTTCCTTCTCAAGGTCAAAAACAGTTATCAACTGTTCAGTATTAACTGTGCCTTGTTATGCCCCCCCCCCTTTTTTTTTCGTTCTATACGTGCAATAACGTGAATATAGGAAAATTATAACTTAAGGGTCAAGGTAAGTTTAGATTATCGAAAAACAACAACGCATAATTCACTAAATTTAAAACTAATCTGATATGACACCTGAAACAGCTGATATTTTACAAAATTAAAGGCAAAATGACCTCAAATGAGGAAATAATAGTTTTATCAATAACAAAAAACAAAACAAAAAATAAGCCGCAGGCTCATCAGAATATACTTTGATCACTTAACTAGAATGAAGATGAAACGAAAAGGGTTACAAAAGTCTTGAAGTTCAAAACCAAGCACATGTTAATCATGATATCCTACAATCTAGGTATGTCTGCGGACTTACAACGTTAGAAACCGGGTTTCGATACCCGTGGTGGGCAGAGCACAGATAGCCCATTGTGTATCTTTGTGCTTAATTACAAACAAACATGCAATAAAGACTCTCGTTGAAAAGCAATTGATATAAGTATGGAAAACTTGATAACAGGGCGATAAATCTATCTGTAACTGGAGTTGGGTTTATTTGTACTCACAAAACTATCAGCTGCATCTAGACCAGTAAACCGAAGGTAAAAGTAAAGAAGCGTGTAGAAAGTTTGTTTGTTTTTGAATTTGCGCTAAGCTACACGAGGGATATCTGCGCTAGCCGTCCCTAATTTAGCAGTGTAAGACTAGAGGGAAGGCAGCTAGTCATCACCACCCACCGCCAACTTTTGGGCTACTCTTTTACTTGGGATTGGCCGTTACATTATAACGCCCCCACGGCTGAAAGGGCAAGCATGTTTGGTAGGACGGGGATTCAACCCCGCTACCCTCAGATTACGAGTCAAGCGTCCTAACAACCTGGCCATCGGCTGACAATATGAAGAATTAAAATGTGGCGGAATGCTACAAGTTCTTCAAATACCTATAGAATAATGTTTTTGTTTTTTTTTGAGTGTAAAACACTTAAATATACCATTTCGCTTTACAATATTATTCAACAATTTAACTCACCAACAAGTACTGTATTGTAAATACATATACCTACAAAATACAAATTAATTGTTTGCTGTGTATTACAGAATCGTAAGTCATACAAGTAATAAAAATGTTTTAAATAATAACCAGTATACACATTATATATAGTTATATACTACCACACGCACAAACACTTGACTCTATACCCTTAATTGATTTCCATGCTTGTTGGCTAGTTTAACATCAGCGTTTGTATTTTGTCTGGAAGATGGGATATCCCCAAAGCAATTGGGAGCTATCACCACAGGCATTATCCGTTATGACTTTAAGTTGACGACTGGAATTAACAATGGATTTGCTAAAAACTTCTTAATGCTTATTTTATATATATATATTGAGATACAAGACAGTGTAATGATTAGAATTTGCCCAAGACCTGTAGTCTTCTTCCATTTCAGCTGACAAAGTTAACCGACTGTATTGAAAATATTTAAAAAAAAATTTGTCAGCTAAATATTGGGATGTGGGTTCAATGATATTCGGCCCCTTCCCAGCCCCGACGTCTGCGTTAACTAATATTGGCACAGGAAGAAAACGAAAGAAATTTCGGAGCTTTCGGGGGGAAAAAATGTTTACATTTCACCAAGCTTACAGGAATTTTATAAAGAAAGGCTGTACGTGGGACCTACCATAGCCTTGTGTACGTTTGCCATGACTTATTATAGGTGTTTGTTTGTTTGTTATGGATTTCGCGCAAAGCTACACGAGGGATATCTGCGCTAGTCGTCCCTAATTTAGCAGTGTCAGACTAGAGGGAAGGCAGCTAGTCATCACCACCTACCGCCAACTCTTGTGCTTCTCTTTTACCAACGAATAGTAGGATTGACCGTCACATTATAACGATCCCACGGCTGAAAGGGCGAGCATGTTTGGTGTTATGGGGATTCGAACCCGTATTAAAGGTGTTCAAATTGATTAGCAGCATTTCAAAAAGGCGTAAACGTCCGATTTGTTCATTAGATCCTGATTAAAGAGAAATATGCAGTTATGATTGACAAAAACGAGTTGCCCTTGACAACAGTTCACAATGCGTAGTTGTGGTTATAAAAATTTACAAATAAATTCATATATTTCGGTGACGTGTGATATAAAACCATTAACTCTAAGGCTTCTACCTTCGATCGACAAAATATACACAAACAATCAAAATACTCTTAATGAATCCATACAATGTAAATTACTTAATTCACATTTCGAGAAACCAATAAGGGCAATATAATAACATTATTATTTTATGAAGTTCGTGTTTCTTTGGGAGGAGTGGATATTGAAAGGTATCGCATTGTTTGGTAATTCTGATATATGCTGATTATCCTTTGTTTATTTACTACCAAATTTGTAAATACATGTCCCTGCTCATATCGTGCGTCACTGCTCATATCATGCTTTGATTGGATACAAATAGTGATTAAATATGAATTTTCTGCAACACGAGAATAATGCCAGATTCACCTACAAACTTAAAGAAATTTAAGACAAAAACAAAACAAGGAAGTTTAAGTTTACAAATGTATGTAATTAGAGTGTCATTATTAGTCAGAATATAAATTATGTAGTAATTAGTTAATAAATTAATTGAAACCCTTTGAACATATTAGACTAGCTTTCGTTTAACCCAGTGAGATGTTGTCAGTGTTTATGTTTAGGCTTAGTTACATGATCGAAGTGAAACTGGAAGTCGATTTTGTTGGAATTATGATTAATATCAAATAAATTCAAAGTTTTAGTGTTTGAATCAAGTGCAACTCGAGCATGGTGTTATATATCGGAGTTCTTACATTCGTGAGTACAACTTAACTATTTTGTATTTACCTAATAAAGTGTAAATTTCTCAACATACGACTTTTAAGTAATTTGCCAGTCTAAAAAAGAATCCTGCTGAAATCCCAGTACATAAAAACATATTACATTACCATTTCATTTATGTTATAATCTACTCAGTAATACTTCGTAATATTTTCCATATTACTTCCTAAGAGAAGGGATTCAGAAATGACTTGCATAACCTAGGTCATGCCCGAATTCACTGGACATGAACCAATAAATATGACAGTACGTAAAATACTAAACCATAACTTTTCCATAACATGCATGATATCTGTTTACTAACTTCTGAATTTAAATTCTATACTTTCTCAACGGTAAACTAAAATCAAAGGTACTTCAATTTCCAAAACCCGGAGGAGCTAAAGCCTCTACAGTAACATGACATACAACTCGTTCCTTTCCCTTTTCCGCCCTCCAGTGAGGTACTACAATTTCCAAAACCCAGAGGAGCTAAAGCCTGACCAGTAACACGACATACAACTCATTCCTTTCCTTTTTCCGCCCTCCAGTGGGGTAATACAATTTCCAAAACCTGGAGGAGCTAAAGCCTGAACAGTAACACGACATACAACTCATTCCTTTCCTTTTCCGCCCTCCAGTGGGGTACTACAATTTCCAAAACCCGGAGGAGCTAAAGCCTGAACAGTAATACGACATACAACTCATTCCTTTCATTTTTCCGCCCTCCAATGGGGTACTACAATTTCTAAAACCCGGAGGAGCTAAAGCCTGAACAGTAACACGACATATAACTCATTCCTTTCCTTTTTCCGCCCTCCAGTGGGATACTACAATTTCCAAAACCCGGATGAGGTAAAGCCTGTACAGTAACATGGCATACTTTCCTTTTTCCGCCCTCCAGTGGTACAGCGGTATGTCGATACTCGTGGTGGGTAGAGGACAGGCAGCCCATTGTACAAATTTGTGCTTAACTCATACAAACAAATAATCGTTTCCTTTTTCAAGTAAAAATAATAAAAATGGTTAAAAATTTGAGTTACACTAAATATATCATCCACACAGAAGAAAGAAGCATAATTGAGTTAGACCCATTTTAATAAAACCGACTTAATGAGATGAATCGGCTTTTAGGAGTAATGTGCCATGGAAAATGTTTTGTGTGATTTAGGCGAATTTATAAATTCGTTCATAACACATTTCATGAAGTTGGCATTTGTATTTATAGCAAGACTACTAAGGCTATCTGCCGCCGTTCCCAATTTTAAACTATTGGCTAAGTGAGAAGACAGACAGTCAAGAACACCATACCACCCACGATACACGCAAAAGAATGGACTATAATTTTTATAACGTCACCCGGTGGCCCAGCGAAAAGTCTTCGGATCTACAACGCTAAAATCAGGGGTTCGATTCCCTTCGGTGGATACAGCAGATAGCCCGATGTGGCTTTGATATAAAAACACACACACATACATACATATACCTTTATAACGTAATCATAGCTGAAAGTGCGGAGAATATTTTGTGGTATCGTTCCGAAATCCACAGCTCTTCGGACAACCTGCATTCACAGAAGTGAAAGAAAGAACATCATATGCTAGTGAGCCCCCAAGTGACACAGCGGTATGTCTGCGGACTTACAACGCTAGAATCTGGGTTCCCATACCCGTGATGGGCAAAGCACAGATAGCCCATTGTGTAGCTTTGTGCTTAATTAACAAAAAAAAAAAATCTTGCTGAAGAAAAATGATTTATAATATACAGAATTTGTGAGTAATTTTATTAATCATAATATTAGGTAACATTAAGATTGTAATTTGAAACTCTACGAAATACTTATTACTTGTACTAATAAGTTGCAGCATTATTCTAAGCTCAGTGTGTAGAATGTGTGAAAAAATAGATTAATGTTAAAGTCGAACACTTAAAAAAAAGGGAAAGTCTTATCACTGAGATTACACTGGTTCCTTCGCACACAACCTTGAATTTCTAGCGAGTATTTAACTGGTTTAAAACCAAGCATACAGAAAATATTGTAACCTCTAAGTGTTCAGATTTTTAAGATCGTCTTGTTTGTCACAAAAAAAAAAAAACGGAAATAAAACGGGAAACATAAATTAAAATTACTTCGATGTCTATCACTAAGTATTTATTTGTTTGTTGAATTTCGTGCAAAGTTACTCATGAGCTATCTGCGATAATCGTTCCTAATTTAGAAGTGACAGACTAAAGGGAAGGCAGCTAGTCAATACCACCCACCGCCAAATTTTGGGCCACTCTTTTACCAACGAAGAGCAGGATTGAACATTACATTATAACATCCTCACAGCTAAAAGAATGAGCATGTTCAATGACTGGATTCGAACCCGTGACCAGCAGATTGAGAGTCGGATGCCCTAACCATCAGGTCATCTAGCTAAGTCTATTTTGTTTAAAAGCTCAACAAAAGAAATACAAAGTACATAAGTTAAAACATCTTAATTAAAAATAACAAAGTAGAACTGATAAACAAAGATGGCAGAAGAGGAACGCCAGCCTGAGAATAACAGAATAGGGTATTTAGTGTTATCAGTTCGATTTTATTACTCATCAAGATCTCTACCAGCCTACCCTCAAGTTGAAATTATGTTAGGTAGGATTAGAGTAAATTAATTTATGAGACCTAGGGCGTGGTTAAATTCATCAATCGAAAGGGTTTGGCCTCCTAAGTCCAAAACTGTAATTAGATCTCAAATCGGTCAAGAAATGACGGAGCTATGAGTTCAAAGTTTTTACTTAAAAAACTCAGACATTCTATGAGCCGTTATGCCGCGACTAAAAATAACATGATAGGAATCAAACCGGAAGATAAAAATTAACGGAGCCTAACTTGAAGGAAATAAAAGAAAAGAACTATCTTCCCGGAAGTACCCACAAGGTTCTTCCCTCCCCAAGTGTTTGCAACTTTCAGACATTTCTTTATAAAATACACATATAGAAGGTGCAGAATAGATTTCCTATGTGACACCTTAATTTTGGATATATCTCATTTTGAGATGGGACAGTTGAAATAACTTTCATTCATGGGCTTACAATGCTAAAATCCGGTGTTCGATTCCACGCGGTAGACACAGCAGATAGCCCATTGTGACTTTGTTCTTAAACAAACAAACTTCTGATGTTTTCTGTCGACAGGGCTCAACTTTCTGATACGCTTGCTTCTCAGAAGTTTTATTTCTGTGAGTAACCTTTCGCACGTGCTTATTACTTTAATTTTTCTCGATTCTAATGAAAGGAACAGCGAGTCTTTGTTACTGGTCTACAAAACTACGCATACAGCTCGTAAGATGATTTGCGGCTTTCCTTTCATATTAGTTTGGTTGTTGTTAAGCGCAACGTTTCACAATGGGCTAACTGTGCTCTGCCCACCACGGGTGTAAAGCTGCCGAGTTACCGCTGAACCACTGGGGGGCTCCTTATATAATCACAGTTCAATACACATTAAGCACGATTTTTGTTTTAAGTTTGGAGAGTAAGTATTTAAACTTTTAGTATTCAGAGTTAATATATGTTATGTCAAGAAGTAGAACAAATAACGTAGTAACTTGCTGTTTCCAAAATTATTATAGGAAAGTTATGGGGTAAAAGTCACAATAATTTTTACGTTGATTATTTTGCCGTTTCAAAATATTTCTGGAAGAAAACGAGTTCAACAGATGGCGCTGTGTCTGTGATCGAAATCCATTTATTCAATCAATTAGCTGAAGTGAACAAGCACTGTTAGAGCGGAAACAAGTAAAGTGATTTAATAGATTTGATGTTATAACAACATGTTATACAAACGAAAACAATTAACGTGAGTGTGTGTGATCTTCGTTATTAAAATCTTAATTTTAAGTATTTTTTCACATATATAGGAAAGTCAGAAAGTGTTTTGAAAAGTACTCCTAATTATTTTTGGGTAATTTTTTTTTTCGTTGCCTATTCTTACTGACTTTTTATACTGGTAATTGTACTTATAAAAGACGTATTGTAAAGTAAAACTACACGAATATATACAAGCAATTAACGATTTTACTTTATCAACAGTATTTTTATATATATACACACACGCACATAATCATATACAAGTGAATTCATAAAATTAAACCATACATTGCAGGGATAAATAATACGAAATCACAATATTTTTTGAAGAATAAGTGAAAACTTCCTGCAGTTGTATGAAAGTAGAAAACAAGTGATTTTTACAGCCACCAGTTGTCAGCTATTAGTGTCAGATAGAACTCATTTCTAATTAAAACGTTCTCAGTTGCAAGACGATTTGAAATATTTATTGGAATGTAGCGAAATGCCATTCAGAAAGCAAACCAGCTTCACAGTAAGATTGTCTAGGTAGTAATGTAAACAACACAGACGGGAAAAAGGTAAGCATGGTTTACATATTGTGTAGTGCTTTAAGCAATCTATAACATCCGGGTGATATATTACATTTACAAAAACTACTTCTGGCTATTCCAAAAAGTCGAAGTATCACCCGTTTTCTATTGCCAGTTTCCTCGATCTTGTTGAAATAAACGTTGCTGACGCTGGAACCACACTTCAGGTACTTATATGAGGAAATGCATACATCTTGTTACGTGTGGACAGGCTTGATGAAGGTCTCAGTAAACACAGACCCAAACGTTGTCTCAACAGTAGAATTGCCACCTTTTCACAATAGAAATACAGAGCGTCCCGTGTCCATATTTCGAATTATAAGCCCCCCCCCCCCCAGCAAAATTTTAATATAATGGCAGCTCAAGAAAAAAATAAAGTTCTTTAAGATGGGGAACTTTATCTTTTCTCTAACGTCAGAGGACATATGACAAACAATACAAGAAACGTTGGACAGATGACAAACAATACAAGAAACAGAGGACAGATGATAAACAATACAAGAAACAGAGGACAGATGACAAACGATACAAGAAACAGATGAAAGATGACAAACAATACAAGAAACAGAGAACAGATGACAAAGAATACAAGAAACAGAGGACAGATGACAAACAATACAAGGAACAGAGGACAGTTCACAAACAATACAAGAAACAGAGGACAGATCACAAACAATACAAGAAACAGAGGACAGATCACAAACAATACAAGAAACAGAGGAAGATGACAAACAATACAAGAAACAGAGGAAAGATAGACAAACAATTCAAGGAACGGAGGAAGATAGACAAACAAT
>NW_013667184.1:208978-229202 GCF_000517525.1 Limulus polyphemus
CAAGAAACAGAGGACAGATGACAAACAATACAAGGAACAGAGGACAGTTCACAACAATACAAGAAACAGAGGACAGATCACAAACAATACAAGAAACAGAGGACAGATCACAAACAATACAAGAAACAGAGGAAAGATGACAAACAATACAAGAAACAGAGGAAAGATGACAAACAATTCAAGGAACGGAGGAAAGATGACAAACAATACAAGAAACAGAGGACAGATGACAAACAATACAAGGAACAGAGGACAGATGAAACCTTTCTCAAATACAAACCAAAAAAAAAACACTAAATTCTGTGGAAAATGTAACGAATAGTTCGTACACATTGTAAAACTTGACAGTTCTAATACATCAATTAAGACGCTAACTATACTTTGTATTCTTGAATGTTCATGTAGTATGCTGGACTGTGGTTGAAAAATCTATCCTTCAAAGCCGAATGCGGTCTTAAAAGTTAACAAGTATAAATATTTATAATAATTTTTATGTTGTATATAAATAATTATATTATAATTACTCACATCGTTATTAACTGATACAAATAACAAAGTACGATCTGTAAAATTAGCTTTAATGTTTTGATCCTGGTTTAATTGCCTGATCTCTTTGTGTAACGTAAGGTCTTTTATTTATCTACTTATTTTGTGCTTGGCCTGGCCGTTTTATTTAAATATAAATAAACAAATAATTAAAAGAGTTAAAATTATTTTATGCTCCCTTTTCTTTAGATGTTAAACTTTATCACAGATGTTTCGTTATTTATACTACGTGAACGAACAAGTGTAAGCTATGTAAGAAAATCCCTCATTAAAAGTTTAAACATGTCTCAGAAGGATAATACACACATTTTGACGCAGCTAACTTTGTTTGTTTGAAGTTAAGCACAAAGCTACACAATGGGCTATCTGTGCTCTGCCCACCACGGGTATCGAAACCCGGTTGCTAGTGTTGTAAGTCCGCAGACATACCGCTGTGCCACTGGTGGGGGGTCCTAAGTTTGTATTGAGCACTAACAAATATGTACTTTTTAACAACTAACTGTTATACATTTCATTATCTATCTCCTCTTTTACAGAGAAATGTTATTACAGTGAATATAAACAGTTATTATACCTGTGAAAACACTAGGAATCTTGGTCATAAAACTCTTCACAGTTTTTACAGGAACTCCAATCTGCTCATCTTGCATTTTCTCGAGTATACGCTCCATCTGGTGGAAATATAATTAGCATATGTATTTTGTATATTACAAATTGTATTGATGGATATATATATATAATGTTCAATAAATTATTGCAAAGCTCTAAAAAATATATATTTCTCGAGTTTGTTTAAACATTTTATACAAAATATTGTAAATTATAGTTCGTAATTTCTTATAATTCCAGTTCTTATTAAAAGCAGAGGAAACTGTTTATTTCGACATCTTATAATATCCAGTATACCACTACAGATGTATATAGGTGAAATACATTCATTGTTTCACGTTAAGTAATATTGATTAAACTGACAGTTTTTTCAATAATAAAACGAACATTGTGAACGATAGAAATGTCTACAACCTGGAAACACCATCCGATGGGCATTCTAAGCATTTCGGTCGTATAGCGAGTGAAACAAATGACTAAAGTAAATCTGGAAATTTTCTGATTTTTTTACTTTTTACAAATTTATGGTAATTTACCATATTTTTATATTTTCTCTAATTTTTGCTGCTCATGAAAAAAAAATTAACTCATCAATCTAGAAGTTTTAACTTTCGAGTTTATAGATTTATAAAGTGAAACTTGTGTACTTGAGAATGATCGCACCAGTGATCGAAACGTCGTACGTGATAAAAAATAATCTTCCTTACTGTAAAAGCTATAACTTGTCATAGAATCAAAGTTATAAAAACATTATATTGCAAATCTATTGAAAGACAAGTTTTTGAGCGACCTCTACCCATGAGCAGGAGAACTTTACGCTTTTAAAGTTTGTTTTCATGTTAGCCTGTTTTTTACAATATCAACGACAGAAGAATTCAGCCAGGAAATTTTAAAGTGGACATTCTGGACAATCTAAGTGAAACACATAGTTTCACCGCTTACGAACAAGACAGATTAAAACGTCTTAGACCTAATTATTCAGCATCTTAAACAATAGCGAACCTGTAAATTACACATTTGCCATACGCATCTTGGCAGCCGATAACTCCATAAGTTATAACATTTACGTGCATAGACAACAATACAAGATTTGGATGTTATTAGAAAAGGAGGGGTAGATTAAGCCTACTATATTTTCACTAAAGGTATTGGGATTTCCCGGAGTTTCTTATGATATATCAAATGACTTTGGCAGTCTTGGAAAAATCGTGACGTCATCAAGACGAGTTTTTTTCCCTTCTTCCGCTTACTGGTTCAACACTGAACAGTCCATATTATCACGCCCTTCACATTTATGAACAGTAGCGAAGTCGTTTAGAAATTTACTTCAGGTTTTATGTAGGTTGAAAGACACGCTATTCATAATAAATTATTATGTTAATCGTTTTTGTACACACCATATTCCAATTACTTGAAAAACTAAAATAACTGCAAACTGTCTACAATGCATTATAAAATAAATGGCTACCAAAGGCGTATTTATATAAAAATCACAAAATTTATATATTAACGTTTAAAAATGTCTTATCTGTATGTCCGTCTGTCCATCTACGTGGTGGTGTATTTGTATATAAACCACAGACTACATAAAAACGATTGGATGTGAATAATTATACAACCGCTGTTATTTGCTGGGTAATCAATTAATCGTAAAAACTACCTTACACAATGCGCAATGATGTGTTTAGTAATACTGCCCAGGTTTTATTACAATACTTACAGCCATATTTGCTGTAGGCTGGTGAAACAATATTCAATAATAATAATAATAAAGAAGAACAAATAGTCGATCCAATATGAACCACAACCGTGGTTAATGACAAATCAGATTTTTATATACGATTTAATGTCTTAATTTGCTAACATAACATTTAAATAAAATCTTACAACTCACTATATATATTGTAATCGTCGTGTAAGTTCTCTAAATATTCTGTCCTTGATAACGTATCTACCACCCCCTTTCGAAGTTTAAAGTCTAACGTAAATTGATAACATTACTAAGTAGTCAAATAAACTTAAAAACTACCCTACAACGCGCAATGATGCGTTTAGTAATACTGCCCACGTTTTATTACAATAACGGACAATATTAAATAATAAAGAAAAACAAATAGGCGATCTCTATTATGAACCACCACTGTGGTTCTCGATAACAGAAACTTGAATCAAGCATCAGTATAATATTACAAGGAATATATATGTATAGGTGTCGCTTTAGTAACTTTTATCAAAACAAAGAATTCATAAGCTGCAGGAAAATAAACAACTTGGCGATAAAATCGAAATTAATGCGTTATTTCAGCATTAGGGGAAAGACTGATGGTTGTCAGGAAATCACTGTATGTTCGATTTCAATGAGGATAAGAAACTGATCTTATATATATTGCGAACCGTGGTGTCTATCCGATCGTTCGTCTGTCTCCCGTTTGAAAAGCTGCGCACGCAGGCAAAGCTCAACATTAATTTTTGAAATGACGGGAGAACAGGCATGAATAATGTTGATGCCAAATTTTAGTTCGCAAGCAGGATATTTTACACCAAATTGTTAGGAATTAATCACACTATCATTCACATTTCAAAACGTGACGTAACCTAAATAATAAAAATGTAGATTTACCGTATGTTATTGTTGAGCGGCTCTTAGCATGACTGAAATGCACAACAATTACTTTTCGCGGTGGGCGGTATAAGTAGCTCAGAGCTTTGGTTCTGAGTGAAACCAATAGTGCAACACAATTAACCTTTTCAAAGTCGATGAAATAATTTAAATTGATAGATTAACTAAAATTTTTCTGTTACAGGGGGCGGGTACTTTTGCTTGTAATTTATAAAGATTGCTATATGTATGTTTGTCGTTTTGATGAGAGATTCATTTCCACTTATCACTATTCTGCATAGTTTTATATCTGTTTGTTTATTGTTAAAAACAAAGTTTCACAGTGGGTTATCTATACGACCCACTAATAAGATCGATCCTCAAATTTCAGTGTTATAATCTTTCAAGTTTACCGCAGAGCCACCGAAGTGGGAGTGGGATGGAGGCGGAGTAATTTTTATGTTACCCGAGATACATGTTTTTACGTTGTTGATAATTACAACCAAGAACTGGTATCCTTTATATAAACAAATAATAATATGTTAGCTTTCATTTTGGCGTAATTAATGAAAATTCCGTATTTATCATATCATGTACTTTAGAACGCTTAAAATGAATAGAAATGGCCTTATTTATTTATTTACATGCTATGGGAATTTAGTACTAGCTAAAGCACATGCTCCTCCCCTTACAAATGTAGAGGTTCGTAACAGCACGTTTGTCAGTGTTCATATAGGTAGCATCGTGCCGTCCCTAGTTCTAAATCACTGATCATAGAAGAAGCAACTGGCAGGCAGCAACCACCTTTAATTAATATTAGCAAAGCAAAAATTATGTGAAAATTATCTTAATTCCAAACGACAGGTACATAATTTAATACAATTTTATTACTATTAATTCTACTGCTGTTATACACTTTACGAGTTTGACACAGGCTCTCCTCCCTTCAATAATATTCACAAGGTTCTTCTAGCAATAATATCCAATTCAATTTGATTTAAGAAGTACCTGTCCTTTACACATATTTTCGCACTGGTTTCACTTCCATTATTTTTCCATTAGTCTTCCAGTTGACCAGTGTGGCCTCTGATCCATCTTTTCCTATTTCCTCAATCTACATGCTATTTCACTGACGACATTACCAGAAATCTTTCCAGCTATACGGTCCTCCTTCTTGTTGAAAGATATGCCACTGTGGCCTGGAATATAAGTCGTTATAAGATGAGCCTTGAAGTCTCTCAGAGGTTTTTGCCCCTATTCTTTGGACAAAACTTGTCCCCAGTCTTCTGATGAGGTTCATGGAACTTGTCAGGAGTATGGTTCTGTCATGATCTTCAGTGTTGATGGTAAACAAAAAAAGTACATCCGTGTATGCTTCTCATTCTGCTCTGAATGAAATGCATCACCCAGTTTTGGCCGCTGACCATTCAAACACGTATTTCCTGACTGACTCATCTGTTGCTATGATCAGTATCGGTCTTAGCGTTTATATGAATTCCATGATTTCGGTTGTCCTAACCTTTCCCTCCACATACTGCTCCCAATATTAATTTTCAATGGCCATATCTCCTCTGCATCTTTACCCCCTCCCCATTGAACCATGAATTGACCTATTTCAATCTGCATTACTGTTTTTCTGATCTTTCTCTCAACTGCTGATATATAGAATGAGATATTGTAATGATTGTTCTGAGTAACGCTTGGTCGACTAAGAATCCTTTGTCTTGTAGAAATTCTGGTCAATCCACATCAAAATTGCAGGGTGTTACATAGTGTTGGTTTGTTGCATTTCTCATGGTTGCATTGTGCTCCCTCTGTGACTTAGTCATTGATGAATTTGTCACTGATGCATACAAGTGGATTCCAATTTCCATTCTGGGAATGACGTTCGTTTACTCGCATCAAATTGACGAGGAAAGGAATGCCGCACTTTTTACGCTGCATCATATTTGAGAAGGATACAACTTTTCATTAATTTACCTCTCAGATAAATAGGCTTAAAATCTACACATTTTACAATTATATAATAAGCAGGCACGCAATATGTATTTAGAGATATGAATGTATTAATTTTATGATACAAAACCTAACTAATGATTGATCACTTCTGTGATTCAGTCAGATGGAGGACCTCGTAAAAGCAGTTACAGAGAATACGAGGAGAAGCCAAGTTTTGAATTAATTACTGTATAATAACATGATAAAGGTTATTGGCAATAGGCAAACAATTTGCTTACAAAAACTAATCATAAAATAACATTACAGTCATTAATATCGTGCTCCACCTTGTGCCTATAGTGAAAAACATTAAACAATTTGTCTGATGGCATTGTGATATATTAATCGTTGGATATGTTTAATGTTTAAGATATATAATATCAGCTTATTAAGTTCTGCCAGACTGAAACCAGGGTTTCTGGTTAGAGAGTACTTAATTCAAACAATTCCATATAGGAGAATTGAACTTCCGTTAACAGCTCGTGATATATGAACCATACTATACGAGTCTGTGTAAACGTTGAACACCGGAAGGAAGTTAATTTTCCAAGTTGCCTACACTACTGTTGTAATAGAGTTGTCTGACGTACCATTTACACGTAAAGTACGAAGATGATAATCAAAGACCCATTTTCAACGAAATATTTGCGATTATTCACCACAATAAAAAAAATAATAATAACAATAATGCTCAAGTAATAATTTCAAATATATTAAAAATCTATATTGCATATTCTTAGGAAATGAAATGCGCTTCATCCAGAATCCAAAACCAACATCATTCATGTACAGGATGTTGTACATGTCAAACTTCGATAATCCTCAACCCCTTAGGTTACTGATTTGTTTCTTTAACACCGTTCACTATGGGGCCTACATATTACATCATATTGAGTAATTTTATGTCCCCCCTCCCCCGTTACGTACCCAGTGTAGAGAACTGGTCAACAAATGTAAAAAAAATATATAAAAATGGATGAAATCAGTTATTTTGTATCTAAAATACGTAAGAAACTTCAGCAGTGATTGGTAATTAATTATAATATTGATGGTATTTTTGTTTTGTGTGATTATCCTGTAATCAGTTAAGTCATGGAACTACGAGTAATTTGGTGCATAAATAGTTTAGAAAAAATGTTTCAAAAGTTGATGGAGTTCATCGATAACTCGATTTAGACAACGCCCAGTAGGTTGTCTGTTCGTGCACAAAATAGCGGAAATAATTTGCAAAGGAGTGACTTATTAGAATTTTAAGTGTATGTTTATTTACGATTCAAAGAATTAGAAAATCCCCTTCTGCTTGGAACGATTCTTCTATCCAGTTGTTTCAGACTCTGTTTAAACTATGTAACAGTCTTCTACTTGTGATACTTCTTTATTGTTAAGTACAATCGGTGGTTTATCGAAGCAGGGATCGAACTCAAATATTTAGCGTTATAATCCCTCAAGATTACTTTTGGGGTACCGAAAGGATGGTGGTAAGTTGTGACATTTCTACGTGTTTAGTTCACCCCGAAAGCGACCAATCAATTCTTCATGTTTCGTCATGAAAATAAACGCTTTGAAACAGTGGCTGAATAGTCGAACTATCAATTCGCTGAAACAAGCCTGTTAACGTGGCGATCGTCCTCAGATCGATAGCAGTCGTTATTGATTATTTAGGTTCAGTAACACAGCTTCAGTGAAAGTACTAACAACTTCCTTCAATAACCGAGAAAATGATCCTGTTTTACCTTATAGAAGAATATTAGCCCTCAAAGCAAAACGAGATTTTAACGATAAATGCCAATAAAGAAACGTGTGTTAAACTGGTACCATTTAGTTCAGTTCATTTTTTTTTTCACTAAACAGGGTTGGTTTCTTATTAATTTCGCGCAAAGCTACACGAGGGCTATCTGCGTTAGCCGTCCCTAATTTAGCAGTGTAAGACTAGAGGGAAGGCAGCTAGTCATTACCACCCACCGCCAACTCTTGAGCTACTCTTTTACCAACGGATTGACCGTGATATTATAAAGTCCCCAAGGCTGAAAGAGCGAGCATGTTTGGTGCGACGGGGATTCGAACCCGCAGATTGCGAGTCGAGCGTCCTAACCACCTGGTCATGCCAAGCCCACTAAACAGAGAGACATTCACATAGTTGAAGATCAAATATCTCACCGTCGAACAGTTATAGTTCATATTGGGGAAGTATACAAACTAACATGCAATTACAATCAAAATACTAGGGCGCGGATTGGCCATGTGGCAAAGCTCTAGATTTCGGAGATGGCGAGCCCGGTTCAAATCCGTGCAACACCACAAAATCCCCCCTCCCTCTTTAAACTGTGTGTGCGTTATAAGAGAGACAGTCTTTCTCTTAGCAAGGATGGAGGGCGGTAGAGTGCTGCTGCTTACTAGCTGCCTTCCCTCTGATCAAAAGTTCAAAATTAGAGACAGCAGAAGATGGCATTAGCAGCTTTGCCATAAATGAGAAATACAAATCTTGTTAGATTACAGCCAAAAAATCCACACCAATGGAGTTGAAGGTGTGGGAAACCAGGCAATATTTCTTAACTTAGTTCACGTATAGGTACCATACACCCCCTTCATCGTTCAGCTAGCTTCTTCATATTACTTCAGCAAAGTCCAGATGTGATATTACGAATACAGATGCGTACAGAAGTTTTATGAAATCAATTACCTGGCTCGTGTAGAGGATCAAGGAGATTCAAGTCAAGATTGTGTGAGACGGGGAAGGACTGCTATTCTTAACGTTTCAAGTGTAATTATTACATGACGAGTAATTTGGAGCTTGTTACTGTCATGCTAACAGTAGACGGATATTGATTTAATGATAGGGTCACTCGTCAGCTGCAGTTCACTCACATCTAGCATACGAAAAAATTATGTTTTTCTTCTTTTGCTAAAACTATTCATACAAAGTATAATAGTAAAAATAACTGAGAGACCGTTACACAAACATTTAATGGAGGTTGTTTATCTTAAAGAAATTCAAGTCTATACGTATAAGAATTAGAAAGCAATCATGTAAAGGTCAGGCAATTCAAGACAATCACACGTACGTTCAGTAGATAAAACTCATCCACAGGTCGAGTAACTCAAGAGACAACCATACGTATGTCAGTAGAAAGCACTCGTCTATGGTTGAATAATTCAAGAGATAAACATACGTACGGTCAGTAGAAAGTACTCGTCTATAGGTTGAGAAACTCAAGAGACAAACATGCGTACGTTCAATAGAGTGCACTCGTTTTAGGTCAAGTAACTCAAGAGATAAACATACGTACGGTCAATAGAGTGCACTCGTCTATAGGTTGAGTAACTCAAGAGACAAACATGCGTACGGTCAGTAGAGTGCACTCGTCTATAGGTCAAGTAACTCAAGAGACAAACATACGTACGTCAGTAGAAAGTACTCGTCTATAGGTTGAGTAATTCAAGAGACAACCATGCGTACGTCTATAGGTCAAGTAACTCAAAAGACAAACATACGTACGTCAGTAGAAAGTACTCGTCTATAGGTTGAGTAATTCAAGAGACAACCATGCGTACGTCAGTAGAAAGTACTCGTCTACGGGTGAATAACTCAAGAGACAAACATACGTATGATCAGTAGAGAGTACTCGTCTACGGGTGAATAACTCAAGAGACAAACATACGTACGATCAGTAGAGAGTACTCGTCTATAGGTTGAGTAACTCAAGAGACAAACATACGTACGATCAGTAGAGTGCACTCGTCTATAGGTCAAGTAACTCAAGAGACAAACATACGTACGGTCAGTAGAGTGCACTCGTCTATAGGTTGAGTAATTCAAGAGACAAACATACGTACGATCAGTAGAGAGTACTCGTCTATAGGTTGAGTAACTCAAGGAAGAACCATACGTACTTTCAGCAGCGAACACTCGTCTTTTAACAAAAACAAACAGTATGTAAAATTGAAACAGTCACAGACTTTAAACTTTGCACAGACATTCCTTCAGTTGTTGCAACCTTTGTCCTATCTCATTAACTACTGAAACAAAGAATTGTTCTGGTTGAAAAAATATCCAATTTCATTAAAAAACTAAATATTCAAAATTGAAAATAAAACTGAAAACCGTTTATATCTTATTTTATTATTTAAAAGCACTTCGGCTGTTTGTAAATTTTGGCATACACACTAATAGATAGATAGAAAAATAAATAACGGTATTATATAAGCGAATGTTATCTTAGAGGAGCACCACTCAGTATTTTCTTTTTTTTTATAGCTTAATTGTGATGTGTATGAAATGTATAGCGGGTTAAGTTTCATTTAAAACCGTGTAGTGCTTACTAGATGGTAAATTAGTGTTAGCTTGTTTTATTTATTTTTCAAGCACTTTATGTTCGTGTGATCTTATACCAAGATCTTAACATAACTGTTATTGTATTTATACTAGAAATTTTCGTGTACAATAGTCGTTTGATAAAGCCAAGCGAAAGAACAATGTTAGTATGGCTATAGCTAGTTTTACACCATGTGAAAAGTTAGAAAATTAATATAAAAATGTTGTGAAAGGGGTGATTTTAAGCTGAGTAGCGAAAGAAGAGAGGCAAAGCGAGGATGACATAAATGCCAAAAGTTTGTTTTATCTTCAGATATACTATGCTATAATCAATTTACAACTTGTCTTTTGCATGGTTATTAGAAAAAAACGAGTTGTGTCTTACGTTAGTTTAATAAAAAAATAACGTGAAAATTATGTTTAAATGTAAGGCCTGTATAAAATAACTCATTTTGTTAACATCTGCCACCGGTGATTGTGCCAAATATCAGCTACCTTCTACTGAATATACAGTAGGGTGTGTAGTTAGAAAATACGAAACGTACTGAGTTCTCTACACAATTTCAAGTGGAGAACATCTTCGAGATCACTTAATACATTTCTTCTTTGTGTGTGTGTATTTTCCAGTTGACTGGACTGGAAAACGTTCTAGGAGAGCTTTGGTTCATGGCCAAACAAGTACTCTAGGTTATGTTGCAACATTTACTGCATATAACAGAATGCGAAGTGGAAGTTTAAACAGATGACGCAGATTTGCACAGCATTAAAACAGTAAGTTACCTTCCAAAGATGTTGCCCTCCAGTGGCTCAGCGGTAAGTGTAGCTTTGTGCTTAAAGACAGATAAACAAAAACAAACATGTTTGATACATCTCACTAGAACACTTTTTACTATATTGATGTCAGGCACAGCAATCGTACAGCAAGTTATTCTTCAAACATGTTCCTAGAACACTTTTTACTATATTGATGTCAGGCACAGCAAGTTATTCTTCAAAGATGTTTGGTACATCTTCCAAGAACATTTTACTTTATTAATGTCTGACACAGCATTCATAGAAAGATGTTTGATCAGTGTACTCTGTATGGAGTGAAATGGTTTCATATAGTCATATACTGATGATAATTTGATGATTTTTCCCATTCAATGAAATGGTCTTCAAAATCTCAAGCAAATGAACAATGAAATTCTTAGATTTATCAGATATTTTGTAGATTTTGATATTTATGAACTTATAAGTTTTTGTTCTAAAGTACTGTCCTTGAAAAAGTTACCTGTCATCCCCTCATTACCTTACCCAACATTGCATAATATATGTATAACATTTGAAAGTTATTAAACTTGGCTTTTTAATAATGTTTGGTGAAATAAAAGTTTTATATTTCTAATCGAAATATCAGGATTTTCTGTACATTTTTTTATCATCTAATTTCAAAGTTTCTTATGACAAAGACTGATTAATTTTTGGTGAAACTATAAAATATAAATGAATATAAAAGTTGTTTAGTTTTCTATATTGAACGAATGATAAATAATAATGAAACTTGCACACTATATCTCGTCTAAAAAAATGCAACTTTTTGGAATAAGCTACAGCACTATAAATATCTGTTCTGTAGCTTTACTCATATTATTTTTACAATAAGGTAAAATATGATGATTCTATGTGAAGCTGATTTCATTGAATAAAATGTTCAAGTGCTGAGAAAATCAATATCTCAATGAGTCGAAAATAAAACTTGGAAGTATCATCTTTAAATAATTTTACTTTGTACTTAACGTAATCTACCAGCGATCCGAACTATAAAATTTTCTGTTAGTACTGAATGTAAAAGTATATACAGGAAACTGGGTTGGGCTTGGCTTCATGGTTAGTTTGTCGGGCTGCTTAATGGATGGTCCGAGGTTTGAGTCTCGATATATCCCACAGAACATGCACTGCACTTTCAGTTATAGGGGCATTATAATCATGACAGTCAATTCTGCTATTCAATAAAATGTAGCAGAGTAGGCAGAGATGCTGATGAATAATGCCTTTCCTCTGGTGAGCACCTCTAATTTAGGGATGATTATGCCTGAACCTTAGGGGGAGGTATCTAACCTGATCGTTTAGCCCATGTGGCACATAAAATGGAGTTCAGTTTGGTTGTTTTTAAGCACAAAGCTACACAATGAGCTAGTTGCACTATGGCTACTGCTGGTATCAGATCCCAATTTCTTAAAGCTATAAGCTGGCAAACTTACCACCACGTCTCCAGGGTCCAATCATGTTGTAAATACCAAAATATTAAAAATCACGTATGATAATTGTTTAGATATAAATGGTATAATTTGTTGCTCTTGTCATGAACTTTCAATGTCTCTACAGTGAGATCTGTAATACTGGTTTTGAAAGATTATATGTTTGTCCATGCTACACATAACACTTACAATTTTAGGGACTAAGAAATAAACTAAAGTTTTGTAGGGAAAAAAGTGATGAATAAATGATGGAGAAAACTTACAGACTCATCACTTAAGATTGGTTTATTTCTTATACACTCTAAGAAAAAAAACTTGTGATTCCAACAAAAACATCTTTTGTTGTTAACAAGGTGATGATTCAGGCAATTATAGGTGCAACTTTAAAACAAATTAAAAGTTCACACTCATGTTATGTGTGAAGAAAGTGTGAATTTATAAACAGAATGTAATGTAAAATGGTGTGTGAAATAAATTTTAAAGATAATTTTTTTCACATAAGAGTAAATATTACTGTTTAATAGTTTTTAGTTCTCTTGTGGATTTGAAATCACCTTTTCCGATACTGGATATTAATTCACACTTTTTTTTAGAATATAAGGATGTGTGTGTGTAATAAGGTGAGATGGATTACTTTACATATTGTAATAGCGACAGGCAGAATAGTTAATGTATTCTATAAAATTATGGCAAGATGTTTTTAATTTTTTGGCATGAAAGCGATTCCTGTCTGAATATTTTGTGTTGGAAAATGGACATAACTATGGAGGCACTTAACGTAATCTACCAGCGATCCGAACTATAAAATTTTCTGTTAGTAGCGATTCCTGTCTGAATATTTTGTGTTGGAAAATGGACATAACTATGGAGGATTGGTTGGTTGAAATTAAGCACAAAGCTACACAATGGGTTATCTGTGCTCTGCCCACCACGAGTATCAAAATCTGGTTTCTAGAGTTGTAAGGCTGCAGACATACCACTATGTCATTAGGGGCAACTATAGAGGAATACATCTATTATATTTCCAACTTTGTATGTTTTGTATATCTGTTAGAGTTAAAAATAAAGAATTGAAGGAAATTATAATCACATTAATATACAACAACAAAGATGATTGTATTAAACCTTCAAAGTAGACATTTTAATTGATGTGATTGATATATAATTGTCTAATGGTTAGCATGCTAGGCTGTGCATCTACGTTTCTTTCCTGTTTCTTTATTGTCGACCTGATATGTTGAGATAGTAAATGAATAGGACTAACTAAAACAAACCTTGAGGAGTTATGAATGGAGGAGAGCCTGTGCCAAGACTGCTAATAAACTCCCCAAACGTAAAATAGCAATTATAAGTGATACCAAAATTACCTTATTTTTATTGGTACCTGGTGTTAAAAAGAAAAATTATTATGATAAAAAATTATATACAATAATTCATAATAATTAAGTGTAAAGTAAAAGTGGTTGGTGTGATCAGTAGGGACAGTGTACTGACAAATGTGTTGGGACAAGACTCCAAATTTTGAGGGAGAAGAACTTGTGCTTCACCTGGTGATAAAGTTCTCTAGTGTGTAATTAAATAATAAACAAGTATCAGGTCACATTAAGCAAATAACGGGTTAGGCTACTATTTTATTTCAGGGTTAAGATATCGAGTATAACTAGGAAAGTATGAAATGGATAATATGCTTATTTAACATTTTAATTTTTTAAGATAAATAAGATGTATTTGACACTAGGAATAAATGGAAGTATCTTAAACATAGAACATTAAATAGTTACATCGAAAATGTGTTCATGGCATTAACCCTAACTTGTTTGTTTTAAATTCAAGTTATTTTTTACTCACTCAATGCCATATCTTTTAAACTATTTATCTGATGGAGGCAACCACTTCATTGGTGTGTAAGATGTACATTGACATTTAAGAAAATTTCTAAAAGAGTCTGAAAGTAGTTGATGGGGCTTAAAAAACAAATGGTCAGGAACTGTTTACGTATGAGTAAATAAACTATATTTTGATTTATTATGCAGAGAAGAATATGACTAAACCAATCAATTCCCCATTTTTATATTACTTTTTTGAAATCAATAGTGTTTGAAGAAAGCAAAAAATGATTTTTCAGGTAAATAGTTTTCTTTTCACACCGAATTCATCAACTTCTTTTATGTAAGAAACTAAGGAAATTGTAACCTTGGCAACCACAGTTTGTTGAAAGCAGCTGTCACCATGGCACCTGGAGACTATCTTTGACAAATTGTCTGAAGGGATATCATTATTCATGTTATATGTATACAGACCAGCCACCATGTATTATGTTAGGCTTAGAAAAACCTCTCACTGAAGACATAAAAAACAAATTATCATTTGGTTGTTGTCTATAAACCCCAGAGGCGAGTGGTATGTAATTTTGTATGTATGTTGATAATATTTATCTAATGTGGTTTATAAAGATAAAACAGTAATCCATGTACTTTGGTAGTCACATAGGCAGAAATACTTACAGGCAGATAATAATAATAATAAAATGTAAAAACAAACAAACTGGTAATAGACAAATAGGTAAATACATAGATGAATGAGCTGAGAGTATACAACAGTCATTCATTGCAATAGACAGGAAGGTAGGTGTATAGATAAATAAAGAAGTACATAAATACAACTAAAATTGAAATATAAATTAAAGTTGGAATTTTTATTATCATAAATATCTGCCAGCACAACTACAAATAGCAATGCATGGATGTATTTGTAATATATAACCAAAAATTTGTAAGAAATTACTTTTCCTAGTAGAGATATTTTGAATAAGTGATATTATAAAGATTATAAACTTGGTTTTTATTTTCTTTTAGATTTTAATCAATTGTTAATTATGCATTGTTAAACAAAGTGTGGAGTTACGCCTAACTTTAATCTCCGATGCTGGCTAATACTTGTGAAATATTGTTGAAGTTGTTGCCAAAAGTATTGTTAACAGTGAAGGTACCAGTTAAAATAAATCATTGGAAAATAATTATAAATTTCCACTAAGCCCATTATTTAGGTGATATCATGTTATTATGATTATTAATTACATTTTTTTACTTTTATTACTAGTCCTTCAAATACTGCAGTAACAAATATATATTAAATGTAATATTTTCATCAAAGTAATTAGAGTTAAATATGTATTAGTTATTATTAATGAAATAAACTATACAAAAGTTATAAATACACACACATACACAAAATAAATTATTTACAATACTGCATTCTCTAACAATAACCAATAACTAAAACTATATGTGTGATCATGGAAAATCCAGAAAATATGAAATCAACAAGTTTAACTTATTGGCTCATTGAGACTCATGTGATAAACTGAGATTTTAGTTCAAAGAGAAAGTGGTAGAGAAAGAAGTACAAATACAAGTACTACCTTTTGCTAAATTATTTTGAAATATTTTGTAGTGAAAAGCAATAACTGATAATCTCTGCTTGACAGTATGTATTGTAGTGCAAAAATGTGTTTTAACATTTTACATTTTCTTAATTATCATTTGCTTTGCTGACCAATGGTTAGTAGAGCTTAAATAAAACTTTATATAATACTGACACAACTGTTATTATTTAGTTGTGATTTCTCCTCTTTACCAAAACATGAATTTTATTGAAGAAAATAATATGTTGAGGCCTAATCTATTCTTTGATTTGCTACTTCCTCTGAAACAGACTAGTTTCACTGAATTCATGGCTCATAAGTGCTGCTTGGAAGAGTGGGGAAAGTAAACAGTTTAGGTGTATTTTAGGATATTAGTGGTGAGTAAAGAACTATACATCAAAATCTAGGAATGATTATTATGCTACATAATTATACAATGAGTTATTTAGAAGTGGTTTTGGGAGGGAAAAAAAGGTATACACAGCTTGTTTCTGCAACTGGTGAGTCATGAAAAGTACTGTCAGTATTACTCAGAAGTAGAACAGAACGATTTCAATTAATAATGCACCATTAACACAAGGTGTAATAAATACTGACATTTAAAAGAAGCACACGAGATATATAATGGCTACTTTAATTCAAGTTAGTCTGAAATGAACAATATGTAGAAAATGTATGTTTAGTTATTACTAAATAATTAATCAATGGTTTGAGCAAAATTAATGAAAGGCATTAGGTACTTAATTAGTATATGCAAAATAAAAGATACAGCTGATTTCAGCCTGTAGAAATGTTTTTACTGCTAGACTCGAAGGTATTACCAAGTTACAAGTTTAAGTGACGTTGTTTACACGTAGTTCATCCCTTAAACATGGGTTTAATAGTTTAAAGGGTTGCATTATATACGTCTGCTTCTGGAAAAGTTTTAATACAATTAATTGAACAAACCGATTTATCACTTTGTATTAAGATTCATCATTTTGACTTAAAAATTATCACCTTACTAATATTTTCACAACAATAATAAATTAAAAGTTATGGTTTTAGGCCTAACATTTTCAGTAACATTTGGCGGATAAAACATATTTGAAACTATTTTTACACGCTTCTGATTTTGAATTCGCAATGGATAAATTAAGAGGAATGTGAAAAAAAAACCTGCAGTCAACGTGATTTTATCATGAATTTTAGTACTAATAGTTGATTAAAATTTTCACTGAAGAGTTAAATCAATGTTAACAAAGAAAATTACCCTTTAACGTTCCGTTAACACTAGATTAGTTCACCATATGTGCACAGTGCGCATGTCACCTTTTACAGAGTGCTGTTCAACATGGTATTATTTATTTGATGTCAGAGTTATAAACTATACACTTTATCCTACACTGAGGACTTAGCGACAGTTCGCGATGGAAGAAAGTAAATACCGGATACGATATACACGAATACTAAAAAAAAAACTGTATATGTGCGTTTTGGAAGTTCTAAAGGTTAGGCAAATGCAATATGCAAACCGTACGATGGATAAAAGTATTTTTATTCCTCTCTTGAACATCACTTTCCATTCTGAGTTATCAGAGTCTGAGTAAGATTGATGTCAGCAATTAACGGAGATATATTAATACAAGTACTTTTGTAACACTTCTGATTTTTTGTTTTGCAAAAGAACTTGTACGTATGACAAATAACTTGCCGCATGTTGTATAGATACGCGTAGTAAGTTAGGAATTATAGTAATACACATATTTTTCAATACGGGGTCGATAGTGGACCGACCTCGTGCATATTCGGTTGAGCAAGATTACTTATTACATTGGTACGCTAACATTTGACTAGTTTAAGCAAAATAAGTAGAAGTTGTGTTTATGAAACACCTATGCCCTTACTTGGTCACTGACCTTTGAACCATGGCCTTCAAAAGTTAATGTGGGTTAGCATGTAGTACTTGTTATACAACTTTGGTCAAAATCCAAGCACCTTATCTTGATATATGTTATCCACAAGATCGAACAACTGGACAATAAAAACCAGAAAAATTATCTTTTAATGTTCCACTAACAGTGAATTAGTTTAATAAAATTAGGTTTTGTGTTTCGCTAATATTGCATTCATTAATGCTATATTTAGTGTTTTGCCAACACTTTATTTTTACAAACATAAGTAGTTATTGATTTTCTTTTATATAATGTATGATTTTGTTGAATCATAGAAAGTGGTTTCAAACTATGTGGCTTCGTTTAGAATAAAAGGTCAGAGTTCAACTGAGACCATCGACTTTCATTCATCAGATTAGTTCCTAAGAAAAGCGTCACTCTTAATAATTTGTTTTGAATTTTTTTCATGAATTTTTCTGAGAAACTTGTAATTCGTGTATAACAGCCAGTATTAGTGAAAGTCTAACATAAGCAAAGACTTAGGTAAACAAACAACAAAAAATGTTTTTGGAAATGCCATCAATTTCTACATTCTAAACGGGGAGGGGGAATTAACTATGTTCGGTTAGAATATTTCAAATCAATATTCGTCAACAGAACAAATATATAGATTGTACAGAATTCTGCAAACAACTCTGAATCAAATGTGAAAATTTGTTCGTGTATAAAAAAGTTACTTCACTATAAAAGTTTAATATATTAACTGAAAACTAAAGTTATACAATGTTGTATTGGATAATTTAATGTTATTTGAAGCTGAAAATAAAGCATATGGTATACGAATCCAACTATCTGAATGAAATATAAAGAACTCGGAAAATGTACGAGAATGTACGATAACTTTTCTATAAATTATAAGAGAAGCGACGCTAAAAATAAACTACATTCAGTAGTCTGCTTTACCTCACACTGTAAATATATTGAAACGTCATTAAGTGGTACGTACTACAAGAAATAAGAGGCCTGTGAGGAACTATAGGGCCAATACTTGCAAGTACAACGAGAAAGAAGTGACTTGTGAGGAACTATAGGGCCACAACATGCAGGAACGAAGCGGCCTACGAGGAATTATAGAGCCAATACTTGCAAGTACAATATGCCAGAACGAAGATGCTCGTGAGGAAATATAAGAACCACAACATGCAAGAGCAAAGTAGCCTGTGTGGAATTACAGAGACACAACATGCAGGAACGAAGCGGTCTGTGAGAAACTATTGAGTCACAACATGCAGGAACGAAGCGGTCTGTGAGAAACTATTGAGTCACAACATGCAGGAACGAAGCGATCTGTGAGAAACTAGAGTCACAACATGCAGGAACGAAGCGGTCTGTGAGGAACTATAGAGTCACAACATGCAGGAACGAAGCGGTCTGTGAGAAACTATAGAGCCATTACTTAAGAAAAAAGACTCAAAGCCAACATGCGTGGAACTAACCACTTTTCTATACTTACGTTCAAACACTACATTCGTAATTACTGAAGTTTAGTTGAATAACAGAATTAATTCTTGCTATTTCATTTCTTAAAAATTCGTGTTCAGGTCTGGGAGTCAGTAAATTTAACTTGCTGGTTTCTTATATTTCCCAATCTATTATATTTTATTATCAAGTTATGTGCGTTGATAGTTTTCTCTAACTTAGAGATACATAGAAATTTTGAAATGCCATGCTTTTTTTAAATGATACAATTTAAGTTTCTTTATCAGAATGACCTTTGTACACCATGTATTACTGATGTTAGTCAACTAGAACAAACATTGAACAGCAAAACGTGCTTAAACCCACATTTAGTCCGTGCACTACTGAGGTTAATCATTTAGAACAAACACTGAATAGAAAAACGTGCTGAAACACACATTTAGTCCGCGTACTACTGAGGTTAACCATCTAGAACAAACATTGAACAGAAAAACGTGCTGAAACCCATATTTAGTATGTGTATTCCTTGAGGTTAATCATCTAAAACAAACACTGAACAGAAAAACGTGCTGAAACCCACATTTAGTCCGTGTACTACTGAGGCTAATAATCTAGAACAAACACTAAACAGAAAAAACGTGCTGAAACCCACATTTAGTCCGTGCACTACTGAGGTTAATCATCTAGAACAAACACTGAACAGAAAAACGTGCTGAAACCCACATTTAGTCCGTGCACTACTGAGGTTAATCTTCTAGAACACTGAACAGAAAAACGTGCTGAAACCCACATTTAGTCCGTGTACTTCTGAGGTTAATAATCTAGAACAAACGCTGAACAGAAAAAACGTGCTGAAACCCACATTTAGTCCGTGCACTACTGAGGTTAATCTTCTAGAACAAACACTGAACAGAAAAACGTGCTGAAACCCACATTTAGTCCGCGTACTACTGAGGTTAATAACCTAGAACAAGACACTGAACAGAAAAACGTGCTGAAACCTACATTTAGTCCGCTTACTACTGAGATTAACCATCTAACACAAACACTAAACAGAAAAAACGTGCTGAAACCCACATTTAGTCCGTGCACTACTGAGGTTAATCATCTAGAACAAACACTGAACAGAAAAACGTGCTGAAA
>NW_013667184.1:230202-234762 GCF_000517525.1 Limulus polyphemus
ATTTAGTCCGTGCACTACTGAGGTTAATCTTCTAGAACAAACACTGAACAGAAAAACGTGCTGAAACCTACATTTAGTCCGTGTACTACTGAGGTTAATAACCTAGAACAAGCACTGAACAGAAAAACGTGCTGAAACCCACATTTAGTCCGTGCACTACTGAGGTTAATCATTTAGAACAAACACTGAACAGAAAAACGTGCTGAAACACACATTTAGTTCGCGTACTACTGAGGTTAACCATCTAGAACAAACATTGAACAGAAAAACGTGCTGAAACCCATATTTAGTATGTGTATTCCTTGAGGTTAATCATCTAGAACAAAGACTGAACAGAAAAAAAAAACGTGCTAAAACCTACATTTGGTACAAAATGAACGATGATACATTACTCAAACCAGAGCTAAAGTATATAGATGGAATTTAATTTTGACTAAAACCTAGTTTCAAACTCCAAAGCTAAGTTGTTGTTTCTTATGTAGAATTATTTTCGATTTCTTTTGCTTTCTCGTTATATTTTAGGAATTCTAGGTTTACTCATAGAATTAGTTCGGGTCTTGATTTTAATGTATACGTGTTACATATATTCGCTTCTAATTAACAAAGAACTACACGTTTTTCTTTATGTTTTAAGTGTTATGGTTTTAGATGTTTTTGTTTAAATATCTTAGGTCTAGATGTTTTTGTTTTAAGTGTTATTAGTCTAGATGTTTTTGTTTTAAATTTTATTGGTCTATATGTTTTTGTTTTAAATTTTATTGGTCTATATGTTTTTGTTTTAAATGTTATGTTTTTAGATGTTTTTGTTTAAATGTTTTACGTCTGGATGTTTTTGTTTTAAATGTTATTGGTCTAGATGTTTTTGTTTTAAATGTTACTGGTCTAGATGTTTTTGTTTTAAATGTTACTGGTCTAGATGTTTTTGTTTTAAATGTTATTAGTCTAGATGTTTTTGTTTTAAATGTTATTAGTCTAGATGTTTTTGTTTTAAATTTTATTGGTCTAGATATTTTTGTTTTAAATGTTTTAGGTCTAGATGTTTTTGTTTTAAATGTTACTGGTCTAGATGTTTTTGTTTTAAATGTTACTGGTCTAGATGTTTTTGTTTTAAATGTTATGGTTATAGATGTTTTTGTTTTAAATGTTATGGTAATAGATGTTTTTGTTTTAAATGTTATGGTTATAATGTTTTGGTTTAGAAACTGTGAAGGGACTAAACGTTCTTGTTTTGATGTAAATTTTGTTACGGGTTTACACATTAATACAAATCTTAGTGCGGTCAATAGACTCTTGCTCTATTGTTAGATCTGTATGTTCTTGTGTTATATCTGCCTGATTGGATAGAAACATGTGAACGGAAATATTGTTAACAAGTAAGATAGAAAAAAAATATTTCTCGAAGGCGTGTGGTTATACTTATCAATTATTTTATATAAATAAAATAGTTCGTCAGCTTTTGCTTATTTTACATGGATAAATTTTTGTGTTCCTACCTTCTTATATATGATAAGATGGGGCCCATCTTCGGTGTTTGCCGTTTGTCCGTTACGGCATCCAGTCTTCCTTCGATAGGCCATCATCTAAATCTTCTGTCAACGGTCTTCTGTAACTTTTTTATGAAGAAATAAGACAATTCCGTTGAAAACTGAATAATAATTTTCTCCAGACCGTGTAGGCTAAAATTAAGCTTACTTCCCCTTATTGCCTTCTTTTCAGCATAATCTTACTCTTAGCTAAAATGCATGTCTTCCAAGATATTTAATAATATTAATAGTCAAAACATTATAATAACTCGAGAATGTTTTAGGAATGTTAATAAAACAAAGAGCCGCACTAAAATAATGTTATTGATTGTTAATATCGAATTCACCTAATAAACCTCAGTAAGACTTTTACTAAGGCTTGGTCGACCTAATATCGTCGAAATGAAAAACAAACAAACAAAACATTGCATCTGATGTTTAGCTCACTTATTTAAAAAAAAAGAAAATTACAACACCTTACTGAAAGTGTTTTCAGAGATGATATTCATTAATCTATGCGCCGATGAGGATGAGTATAATCTTCAGGTGATATTTTGTCGTGACAACAGTCCGCCATTGCTTTTGTCAAATTTTAGCAGGCACCACATGGAGCTCATTTCTATCTTGACTGGATCATCTCACAGACAGTTGAACTAGTCCGCTACCATCGTACTATTCACAGAGAGTAAAACAGACGGATTAAAACGACCAGGAAACTTTAAAATTGAACCTTTACAAAAAGAAAGCACAAAAAGTTTACCGGACATCAACTTCTCTGCGGTTGAAACGTGAACTATGTTTTGTGAGTGTTCTACACGTATTCTAATAAACCTCGTTCCTTGCGGTAATTGTATTGTTAACGTGTTAATTCGCCTTCAGTAATCTAAACCGAAAACAACAATTTTCGATGGAGGTTTTGGAAAACCCACACACACACACACCTTTTCCTCCTTCTTCTTTGGAAAGCTGCAGTTTACGAAAAGTTAGATAACGTTGATTGTCAACTGTGAAACTATCTCTTCTTTAAACATCGGAACTGCAGTTTTAACCTCCCGTCGTCTTTCTAAACAATCTCCTATACCACGAACTGAGAAATAGCAGCCAATCCAAGGGAAGGTTTTAGTCACGTGAGATATGCTTCTTAGTTAGATAAACTGGCTCTATCTGTCGGTTAATTTTAGAAACTACAAAATTTATCTTAATTTTCTTCTCTGAGCTGGTATTGGAACTGTTGTTTTTTTAAAACAATTTACCAATAATATTATTAAAAATAGATACAATGACATATAATATAAAAATATATTTCTATAATATATTTTAGCACACAATGTTTCTACGCTCATAAATTTTCAGAATTATCTAATTTTTGCGATTTCGTAGTTTTGTAGTGTTTTTAGTAAATGCTCTTCATTTCAATAATAATTCATTGATCACTTGTTATGCTTGGGCACTGGTATACTGATATTTAGATTCTAAACGGGATTTTCTTTTTCGAACTTCTTTACATATAATCATCATTTGAATGGCTACAGAAATAAGCTGAACTTGTGAGCTTTACGTCTTACTTTCTGGATGAGAAAAGCAAAGCGTTGTACGAAAACAAACTATACTCTTCTTAATTCAACCTTTCACTTTTGGTACCAAGTTACCTTTTCTAACACTAGGGTAATATCCTAAGTATTATTTGATTGGGTGTTTATTATAATCGTTTTGCACTTTCTCATGAATAAACTTCGCTATTCGACTAAAATTATATTGTTTAACTTGGCTTTCACACTTTTGTCACTTAAATGTTAAGACGTTAAACGTTCTTCCTTAAAGAAAGTTTTTAACTCACAGTTTTTATTCTGTTGTTTAGAGGTTTTTCAGATTTCGATTAATTAACAAATAATGTAGGTGTCGAATAAGGTCCAATTTGACGCTTTAACACGTGCACACGTATATTCTGTTGCATACGATAACGTCGCAGAGACAATCACAAAAAGAGTTTACTAAGGATATATTGCTGAAACATCTGTTGCTGTAGAAACGCACTCCGCACATTGGAGCCTGGGTTACGCTAGTAGGAGTGACAGTCAAATTTCACTTCAATCAAACAAGAATAGTCCAGGAGTTGTCGATAGGCGCTGTCGACTAGTTGTCTTCCATTTAGTCTATAAGTTAAAATTAAGGTCGACTATGGCAGATAGCCGTTGTATAATTTTATACGAAACTCCGAAACAACCTACAAAATAATATCATATTATTGCTAGGCAAAGATCGAGAAATAAGATATTTTGTAATAGGATATGTTGATGGTGTTGTATTTAATGGGTTTTGGAAGAAAAATTCTTTCAATTTCAAACACTGCAATATCAATTTCCTGACAATCAACATGGATAGAAAACAAATTTCTGCTCGGCCTTTACAACCTGATTTTGATACCAGTTTGTATGAACGAAGTTATGAAACCTTGTTTGATGAAATAAGAAAACAGTTTCAAGATCTAGAAATTGGTATCAGTTATGACAAATGCTTGGGAAGTTATATACTAAATGTTTTTGACCTAACACGCGATTTATCTGTCGGAGATTCTCACTGTAACTTGGTGAAACAAAAAAGTTTGTGGATTGAGATAAGTTTGGTAGTGCGTTACCCAACAATATAAATATTCTTGCCTATGCAGGATATCAGTTCCATTTTAGAAACTGATCAGTCCAGAAACATTTTAATCGATATCTAAAATAACTATGCACGCTATAGAAATTTATTCGATCCTCTCACAAAATTTATGTACACGACATAAACTTAGAGGTGTGATTGCCGGGTATCAACTCCCTTAATTATATCATTCATTTGGATTCGAGTCATCAAACAGACAGCCACTTGATCTGTATTTACTTTAGTCGAGATACAAAAGGAAAATATTTTGATTCATTAGTATTATCTATTATCTAACTATACCCTAGGCCCTGCATGGCCAGGTGGTTAAGGCACTCGACTCGCAATGTAGCAGTGTAAGACTAGAGGGAAGGCAGCTAGTCATCACCACCCATCG
>NW_013667184.1:235698-249017 GCF_000517525.1 Limulus polyphemus
CGATGGGTGGTGATGACTAGCTGCCTTCCCTCTAGTCTTACACTGCTACATTGCGAGTCGAGTGTCCTAACCACCAAACCATTAACAACATTCATTATGAACAACTATCGAATTTGAACATATAATAGGAAAGTATTGCAAAGACCTTATTCGTCTGTGTGTTGACAATATTGTATCTATTATTAAGTGTACGAGTAAAGAAAAAACTTTTAAAAAAAGGAAGTAAATGTAGGGATGGCTAATATCAATCCTTCAAAAACAATGCAAACAACACAGTATGGATGACATTTGCATCATCCCTACATAATAACACAGGCAAGAATTAACATATAGCAATATATATAACTATTCAAACAAAACTGAGTTAAATTTATTTTATTTTTGTCTGTTAGCATTCTACTACACTGTGTGACTGTGCTATTATCTAGGGATGATCCAAATGCATCCCTACTATATTGTTTGCATTGTTTGAAATCATTTTTCAAGAAAACCTTTTTTTGTATTAACAAGGAATCAAAAAGCATATTTACAGGTGAAATCAACGGCCACGTGGTATATTTTTCTAGCTTTAGCAAATGTTATATTACGAAATATATAAGGTCATTAGATGAAAGGTCATGTCTCCTTTTGTGTTTCAGAATTTTGCAATCGAGGTCAAAACGAAGTTCAGTATGATGTTATCACAAGCTGAGATACGCTGATATCTAGAGTGCCTTCTAGTGACGTCATATTAAAAAAGGTTCAACAACATCCTCTGGTGGTTCGATCACGAACCACATAACAAAACATCTGCTTACACTCTATATTTTATCCCATCGCCCTATAGTAACACCATTGGAACTTACTTAATTCCATTGCTTAAAATTCCTGGATGGAAGGTGTAAACGTGTTAAAAAAACTGCAATACGATTGGCCAAACTGCCGCTATCACATGAATAAAGGATCTGAAGTACCATTTATCTGGCTGTAAGGTGTAAACTCATTAAAAACCGAAATACGATTGGCAAAACTTCAGCTATCGTACGAATAAAGTATCTGAAGTACCATCAAACACCTCAATTTCCATTTGATATGGTTAAGACAAAAAATCCACATAGAAAATTATACCCTAAAAGTAGTAAACAGCATTATTTATTAACTTCTAGGCAGAACGTCATGAAACAATTATCATTGGCTTTCAGGCAGTAACTTCTATTTATGTTGCATCAGACGTTGGATAAGTGGACAACAGGGCATCCAGCAAAGACTGACCAACTTCAAGGCATGCTTTTATTGGATGGACTTCAGGAATAAATTGTTCGTCCTGGTGACAATGGATTGTTTTATATAATAAAAGGAGCTTAGGCCCTTTTATATCATTCTACTCTCACAGCTGTTGGTACACTTATGAGATTTGAAGTGTCTACAGAGTTACAAAGAACCATCTTTTAAAGCCGCTTGTTAATGGAGTTGTGAGACAGACATGGTATTCATAAAATAAGGATACCATCACACCAATCCTCATTCAGATAGATCAGTGTTCTGGGTCAATCAGACCATAAATAGGTATCAGCAAAGTTAAAGGAGGAGATAAAGAAACTACTGGGACAGTCCTCTGATTTTATGATACGTGTGGAATAATCGACCAAATTCTTATCAAAAACTGTGATGCTGAGGAAGTCTAAACTTTTCCAAAAATTATAAGTTTGGCAAGTTACAGCAGGAAATTGTGAAGGACCATAAACTTTGACCAAAATCTGATGGGAAACTTATAACGCTGAAATAAGTTAATTTATGACAACTAAGTAGAAGTTTGCCCCCCCCCCCCCCAGCAGCACAACGGTATGTCTGCGGACTTACAACGCTAGAAACGGGGTTTCGATACTCGTAGTGGGCAGAGCACAGATAGCCCATTGTGTAGATTTGTACGTAACTTCAAACAAACAAGTAGAAGTCTTGAACTTGGGGATTCTGTATGATGATGATACCTATTAAAGTGATCCAGTCTTTGCTGAATCAGTTCATACGTCACAATAATATAGTCGCAAGTTACTTGTAGCTGAAACGATGAAAGTGCAACCAGATAACATTAACCATAGTAGGCTATATAGGAATTTCCTAACAGTTTGCTAGCAAAAGTCTTCAAGAAAGAAGAGCATGGGAAGAAGTTCCAAAATCAAAAACTTGATGATAAGGCCACGAAACTGCAGGGAGAAGGCTCCAGAACTGAAGCAGAGAAAAGTACCGATGAATAACAGGAATGAGAGTTCCAGGCCTAAAGGCCATAATAAATCGAAATGGGAGAGTTGGGAAAACTCCAGTTATATGGGAGTGTATATAGCAACAGCTAAAATGATGCCTGTGGAAATAGGGTTAAAAGATAGTTGCATATTTTTCCTTCCAAGTAATGATTGGGGATGTTTGAAGACATAATTTTAGATGAAAAGTTAATCCAAAAAATGGTTGAAAGACTTTGTCAGAGCTGGATGGTTTCAGAATCCCTTGGATGAGGAGATAAAAGAAAAGGTGCGCCCCTTTGTCTTCTAACAATAATAATTAGACACCCATGAGTTACCACTGTAGAGGAATAATTTTGTTATTAGTATTAACGTATAGAAGTTTCAATAATATGTCTGTGACCTACAGTACCTCGTTTTCAACCCTTATCTAGTTTTTTTTTTTAAGTGCAAAATGAGCTTCTGTGATATGCTCACCTTGTTATAGAACCCTAAATTATTTTAGCGTTATAAGTCTGCAAGCTTACTGCTGAGCCACCATCTAGATAGCCAATTCGGTACAAGAATTTAAACTTCGTAAGTTTTATAATATAAAACAGTTAGTCCACTTCGACTTCCCCACGACGGGGCAGTCATCAAAGCACTTTACAGTTCCAGTGAGAAAGAAGTCAAATATCACATACATATCATCAGTTCAATAGTTTCACACTTCTCTGGTTCATTCATTACCCATGAGACTTTTTTTCCAGCTACGACTATTACCCAAGCATCGGAATCCGACGTGAGACGATTAAGTGTTTGTCAGACAACCAAAAGCAGATATGTACGTTTCTCAAGAATAATTCTTGTTCATATCACCTGCTGAGAGAACAGAACCAAAGTATTAACAGATGTCATCTGTTGAATGACCGCCACGGCAGAATAACCAACTAAACTCTGGAAGAACTTGAAATGTTTTTCTAATTTGAGTTCCGCTGTCAACTCAACAAGAATCGCAAACAACAAGCATAAATAAAGCATAAAAAACTAAAAAAATAAGCCAAGTAGTATAAAAAGTACGATTACTAAACACCTATAGTGCATACACAAAGCACTAGATGGCAGCACTCGCCTGGTAACAATGAAAAATGTATTTGGTTTTTAGTGCAAAGCTACACAATTGACTTTGTGCAATTTATCCACCGTGGGGGCAAAAACCAAAGTAAGAGGTCTAGTTAAAGTAAAATAGTTCCTAAGAAATGGAGGAAACTGTTACATGTCTGGATGAATAGTTTGTAGCCTTCGACAGTATTTTTTCAACTTAGTTTTTTCGTTTTACCACTATATTTCTACACAATTTTTCTCATATCTCATTGAGCATAGTGTATGTACAAGTTGTGTGTAATTGTTTGATGCGCAGAACTTATTGCTCTTAGGAGACTATCACAGTTAAACTATTTCTACTATTCTATTTGCATTTTACAGTTTCTGGTAATACATAATGGTAATTTCTCAAGTTTTTATATGATTGATGAAAATCAGGGAGACGCCTGGTCTTTGCTATATCTATACCTGCGTGTATTAGCTTTTGTTTGGTTTCAGTCTTATGAAACTTTTAGTCCAGTAAAGTTTTCTCAAATCTTTGTTTCAATTGGATCTTATTAAAGTTTTTTCTCATATTATTCCAGTTATAATTCAGTAAAATCTTGTTCCAGTTTTAATTTGGCGAAGCTCTATCTCAGTTTTATTCTAGTTTTAGTCCAGTAAAGTGCTGTCTGATACTTGGTTTAGTCCAGTTAAGTCCTGTCTCATTTTTATCCCAGTAAAGTTTTCTCTGGATCTTGTTGTAGTTTTAGTTTTAGTCCAGTACAGTTCTGTCTCAGCATTGTTCCAGTTTTAGTCTTCCAGTAAAGTTCTGAGTCTTCTCGCAGTTATAATTCAATAAAATTCTGCCTGATCGAGTGAAGTTATGTTTCAGTCTTGCCCAGTTTTAGTCTGGTAATGTTTTTATTTTCGTATTTTTTGTAAGTCGTGTTTCCATTTTAGTTCAATGTGAGTCTTTTGCCACTCATCATAGATTCAATTTCTTTCTCAGGCTAGTTCGTGTAGTTTTGGGACAGCAGAGTAAAAAAGTTTAATAAAAATAACATGCCAAGTAACTTATGTTAATTACACTTACGTTTTGCCTTACATCAACACCCAATAACATCTCCTAAAGTTGTATTTCTTCTCACTAGATGACGTAGCAAGCATTTAACAATTTACATTCTCATGAGTTATATAATATTTACAGAAACTAAACATGACACATATTTCAATTTAATGAACTGTCGCTATATTTCGTTGTGATATTTGTAAATAACATCCACTCTGGTGTAGAATATAATAGAATACAACGTTACAGAAAAATATCGGGAAGATAATTCGTTTTTAAAGGCAATTTCTCATGAACTATTGATCTATAAAATCCACAGTTTTTTCGAAAAGAGCAGTTATGCTTTAGAAAATATTTCTGTGTGAAAATACCTGAAAAGAAACTGCACTAAAGCTATTTTAGATGGAAACAATATGTATTTCTTCAAATAGTGAAAGAAATAGCTATTGGATCTCATTAACTTATAATTTGGACGATTTAATCTCTGAAATGGCTGTAAGGTTTAATATTTAATTAAATATTTTATCAAGTTTATTTTTATCGAGTTATATATTTAATATAAGACGAAAAGTAAATTTCAATAATTTTGGAAAAACGAAGAAATATACAAGAGCAATGAATTATGTAAGAATTAAATACAACGTAAATTACTTTGGAAAGAATGCTAAAAATGACGAAAACAGTTTGAGGCTATGTAGAAAGAATCACAATAATACGTGTGAAACTAAATCTATAAAGGGGAAAAGCTGAATTTGTTTTTGTTTGTATATATTGCTGTCACAAAGTTATGTTTATAAACTAGCAGCATGATGAAGTAAAATGTCCGGAAGAGGAGCTTAATGATCGAATTCATCGGAATGTTAAGCCTGAAAACTAAGCCTAAAAATAGTTTCGTAATCAGCTAATGTGATTTATTAAAACAAAGTTATCGTAACACTTGAAACTGACAAAAATTCGTTATTCATTTTTAAACTTTAGAAAATATAAAACTCAATAATAATACTAAATGTATTTTAAAATCGAACCGTTTATTACACTAATCGTGAGTTTAACGTTATTTAGCAATTTATTAAATGATTTTATTGATTACTGTTTATCGCTCTTTATATAATAAATTATGTACTTGTTCTCTTACATTTTACAGTATTTAATCGCAATATTTTAATACGACATGTATATTTCTCATACTGATAATTCAACATTTAATTTAATTCCTCTACTTTTTAATTTATTAAATGTCAACATTATAAGCACAGATAAAATTTATCTATGATTAAAAATAAGATTGTTAGTTTCAGACGTAAACTACAAAAAAGGGGTTTATTAACCGAAGAAAAAACGTTGTGGATCGCTTACATTTTGATGATCATGCATTTTCCATTCCACAAGCAATTAATTACACGGCTAAAAGTTGGTGATTCCCTTGCTTTATCTATACATATAAATATCTTTGTGTCAGTTGGAATGGATTTCAATGCTTTTAAGTTTAATTGCTAATAATAATTATTCCAAAGAACTTGGTAAAATATTGATATATTGATATACCCATCAAAACATAAATATATAACTCTCTATGTATAATTCCCATGTGCACAAACATGTGTTTAATATATAGTTTATGACAGAAATATATAATATTCTCATTGCACTTTATAAGAACAATGTTCCAGGCCACCTGCTGCTCTTCGAACTACTTTCTCCATCGTTGATTGTGCCATAATTACTCACTATTGTCCAATAGCACAACTTCCACTGTAACAAGCTTTTGCGAAGGTCAGCGAGGTCATTATTAGATCATTATTTGATTTGTAGCAAGCAACGGCTTCCAAGATCACGTTTAAACAAACAAACAAAAAAAAACATAGTTGAATGGAATTGCTGTGATTATAGTTTCTCTCTCTCATGAAAACAACTGTTGGCTGTAAGCTTGTAGGCCTTTGTCAACTTCAAACTCTTACCTATTATCTTGTTAACAATACTAGACGATATACCTAACTTCATCGCTATGGCTTTGTGGTTCGAAAGGTTCTCTTTCGTAATTATAGATTTCTCTTTGCGGATAAGGTCGTTGGTCTCGTTTGGCTCGAATAATTTAATTTAAGAGCTCGTTCGTTTCATAATTACTCTGCTATGTGAGATTTTCCACTTCCAAGGAGAACATTAGTCACCTAGCTTCGAAATGTTAAGGTATTTTGGTTAAATAATTTCACGGTATGAATGTATATATATATATATATATATATATATATATAATGGTTGGAAATCCATCGTAAACCAAATATACTGTTGCTAAATACATCTCCAGCGACACGAAGTCTCGAATCTGCGGCGATATACCACTGTATCAGCAGATGTTGTAATTTTTGTTGTTTCTTGTAAAGCACAAAGCTTCACATTGGGTTATCTGTGCTTTGATTACCGCTGCTATCGAAGCCTAATTTTTAACTTTATAAGTCTGGAGACTTACCACTGTACCACCAGGGGTCTAGCTCTTGCTGGTGGTTCTGATAAACTGTGATTATTCTTTCTCTTTATACAGAATGCTTATAAATAATATTCAATCTATATATGTATAGTCGCAAACAGCATATTATCTGTTATAATAGCGTTAGTGGGCAACATTGGAAATATTAGAGATACTGTATTTTGTTATTTAGGATTGCAAAATGTTATTATTATTTTAAAAATCTGGCACATTATTTACTCTAGTTTTGTTGGAAATGATGATTTTGTGTTTAACTAGACTATGAATCAGATGGTTCATTGATCCTTACTGCAAAAACGCTCTCCGCAACCCCATTATTCGGTCAAATAACAGTCGCCAGTAAATGGCGGTGAGTGGTGTTGACTAGCTTTTTTCCTTGTAGTCTATCACCTTAAAATTAGGGGCTACCACGTGCTGATATCTATTGTGAAGATTTGTGTGAAAAGTGAAAGACAAAGAAATGACTTTTATTTCCGGATAGAAAATTGGTCTGTGTAGGGATACAAGTACAACTAAGAGATACCTAAGAGAAATACTAATAAAATGTGTACTGTGTTACGCTAGGAAATGTTTTATATTATGTGCCAGGGACACGAGCGAACTCTGGAATTTATCGTTTTATACTACAGGGTTTCCGAAAGGTCTGGAACCGTAGGCACTTCAATGCATTTTACAGAATGTGTTCCACATGCTGTCCTTGCAATTCGAAACAAGTTTGGATGAACAGCAGGATTAATTCGACCTTATCGTGCTTTGACAGTGAAGATCTGAAGACGCCAATAATCGTTCTAAAAGACAAAATACATTTTATAATCATTGTAACTTTGAAGCTTTAATTCAGTATATTTATAATTAATAATTTTAATTTTAATATAAAAACTAATAAGATCATTTCTTATCAATTCATGCATAATCACGTGATATTTATAAAGCATAAATTAAGTTCTAAGCCATATTAATTAAAATATATAAATCTAAATATAGTTAGTACTAAAATTCTAATATATCAACTTAGTCTATATTATATAATTAATATTATTGGTAATCTAAGCCATTCTCACGTTTATCTTGTCAGTCTTTCATAGCTATTTATTGAAATTACCTGCCACTAGATGGAAACACTATCGTCTTTAATAAAAAGTAAATAATAATAGCTTTCTAATCGCACTCAGACTATCTTGTATAATGAATGGTATAGTACAATATGGTGTTTAGTCTTAGTATTAACAATAATTTTACAGTATACAGATGACTTATTATCATTACAGTCAAAAAATGAAACTATATTCCATACCGGAGATAATCAACTAACATGTAATAATTTCATTATTCAAAAAGTACTTTAAATAAAATAGTAAGGCTTTTGATGTAATAATGTGATGTATTAGAAATGAAATATTTCTTTTGTCAAATTGCAGTTAAACTGATATTTTAGTATTTCTTTTGTGAACTTTCACTATATATGTACATATAATTATCATCTTACATGCGGATTTAAAATATTGGGATATACATATCATATCGTACCTAGAGAAATGCCTTATTTGGTTGTTGTTAAGCACAAAGCTACACAATGGGCAGGGATTCATCTCCCAGCAAGACAATTATCCAAATCATGCAATAAATGAGGTGAAGCACTACCTAAAAGTTAAAATAGACCAATGGAACTCTTGCAACCATGGTTTAGCTTGTACAAAGTACAGGTATGAATATTATTAAAGCTGTATGGGCTTCTGTAGAAATTGTGGATCTCGAAGGGCAAGCAAATAACTTGGCTGAACTGTGGGGAGTAGTTTCTTTGTTATGGATTTCGCGCAAAGCTACACGAGGGCTATCTGCGCTAGCCGTTCCTAATTTATCAGTGTAAGACTAGAGGGAATGCAGCTAGTCATCACAACCCACCACCAATTCTTGGGCTACTCTTTTACCAACGAATAGTGGGATTGACCGTCACATTATAACGCCCTCACGGCTGAAAGGGCGAGCATGTTTGGTGTGATGGGGATTCGAACCCGCGACCCTCAGATTGCGAGTCGAGCGCCCTAACCACCTGGCCATGCCGTGCCGTGGGGAGTAGTACAGGGTTTTTGGAGGATATTTCATAATTATACATTGTTAAACCTAAGGTAACATAAAAACAACGTGTACTATTCTGTTTAGTGCAAAACTAGTGCATTGTAAAACTTATTAGATTTCCTTATGTAATTTCTTTAAAAATTTATTAACGATAAATTTTCCATCTAGTTGCAATTACTTATTGTTTGCGATTCTTGTACCTGTAACATTTGTGCGTTTCCATAATAATTTCCAGTACTGTATATTAAAAGGAAATCACTTGTGAACGAAATTACAATGAATTAGAATAACTTAAAGAAACGTACAAAACATTTTAAAACGTTCTTTATATTTAGAACTGTGAAAATATATATTTTCATTCAAGAGAACATAACATAATGACTGGTCATTAATTGTTCATTCTTAATGTATCATTCTCTTTTGCGCTCCCCAGTGGCACAGCGGCATGTCTGCGGACTTAAAACGCTAGAAACCGGGTTGCGATACCCGTGGTGGGCAGAGCATAGATAGCACATTGTGTAATAGAATCCGGGTTTCGATACCCGTGGTGGGCAGAGCACAGATAGCCCATTGTGTAGCTTTGTGCTTAATTACAAACAAACAAACAAACTTTAGATATATTATGTACTAATCTTTGTTTTTATTTTACTCGAAGTTATTTGTTTCTAGTAGACTTCTATACAGTTTGTGTGTTTGATCTATTTCTTAAACATATTGATAAAAAACGCCCTCAGTCTCAAGTAATTAAACACCACAACTCGAAATAAGGCAACATTAAATCATTTTTGTATATATATATTTTAGTAGTTTTCCACATCTTACAAAAAACGAGTATTTTCGGGTATTTATTCCATTAATATTTAAACTTGCGACATTCATTTATAATATTAAAATAATGAAATCACAATTTAAGACATTAAGTTAATTGGTTGTTAATGACTTTCTATCACTTCGGAATTGTACATTTTTATTTAGGGTATTACAACTTTTCGAACTACTTCCTATCAACTAGTAGTGGCTTTCATAAACATTATATAGAAGTTAGGTAACACAAGATAGTATCGAAATTGTTACTCTTGAGAAAACAGTTAATTTGTCCAAACAGAACTTACGATGATGTCCTGTTATGTAACGCGCTAAATGTAACATTTTCTTATAATGTCTTGTATCCTTTGTAAGTACTGAACGACGGATTTCATCAATATATATGTTAATGAAAAAAACAATTTGTTCTTAACTAATTAATTGTTCTCAGCATGTGTTAATTATCAATAAGCGATGATGATATATAAGCTAATTTTATAGTTAAAAGCTAAAATATGACAAATTAATAAAGTATTACGTTTACGGATTAATGCTATAATCTAGAGTTCGATTCAGACCGGCGGACAGACTAATCCTTAGGTATAAAACGTCTGAACATGACGCTTATCATCAGATCGTACAGCTAACAATAATTGTAAACTGTACGATCTGACGTAGAGCGCTAGCTCCAAACGTCATCCTTTTTTTAATAAAATAATATAAAAAACTAGGCGATTGTTCAACTTATTACTAAATTTTGATTAAAAATTAAAGTCCATCTGCTGCATCAGATTCATCAATATTTATCTTTGTATATGTATATATATATAACAGAACTGTCTGTTGTATGCCTATCAAAATGGGTATGGAGGCTCATTAGGTCCAAATATTTCAGTGTTGTATGTTGCATTTTCCGGTTTTTATGGGCGTTATTGCGTTTTTTACCACTGCTTCCCTCGCTGTTGATGGATCTTCTCTAAATTTGTCATGAAAGTGTGATGGGTCCATGCGGAGGTACATAAAAATTTGCGGTTTCACATTTTGTGTTTTACAGTTTATATTGGTGTTTTTACGTATTTTATAATCGCATGTAAGGGAGGAAACTTTTCATCTACTAAGCTAACCTTTTATTAATCATGGATTTATATAACTTCCATCCAGAGGATGGGTACTCCAGCTATTAAATCAATATTTCTATAGCTATCAATACATTTATTGTAAATATGCGATTTTTCAATCAGTTCTATAAAACAATAATCATGAAATTAATACTAATCAAAAACATTACAAAAAGACTCAAAAATCAAAATAGATTTTTCCATTACCAGTCCTGTTTGTCATCATTAAAACTCATAATGAATATTTTTTGTGGCTATAGCAACCAAACACGTTGGGAAAATTCCATCTTCAAGACAAGATCCAAACGTTAATATGAAACTAGCCAGACTAACGAAAATCAGTTAAGGGTTAGAAGTTGAGTGTTGAACCCACAATGTCTCAACTCTTACTGTCTTTCGCTGTCTGAAACCTGTTGTGGGGTAACTTTCCAAAAAGTTATTATTTTAGAAGATTTTATTTACCAATCTAGAAAATAACATATAGAATACCTATTCAATCTAACCAACATAAAAGCGTGTCACGTCACGCCCAATTTCTCGTAATAGTAGGAGTTATGAAAGTCAAATTTCATTTAACCAGATAGAATTGTTTCGCTTACTGCCTGCCCATTAAGATTTTAGTGGCGATGGTGCAAGGAGGTCTACTTATAAGTGTAATCAGTTTGAGGATCACGTGGCTTACAGCCAAATGCGTAAAATTTATCTTGAAGGTAAAAATATCAATTCAATTTTAAACTTAAATCGTTTCTAAACTAAGCTTTTTTCTGTTATATCACCAACGTTTTATTTTTTAAAAACAAACCTCTTTAATCAGCGGGAACTCTAAATTAAGAAATCAGCAAATATTTTTCCCAGTTTTGTTGTTTGTACATTTCATTTTATATTTCCAGTAATTAGACAATATTAGGTTGTACTTTTGTTGCTAATCAACATTACATAAAAGCCACTGGTTTTTCTATATATTACAAGCTGTTAATTTAACTGATTTTCTACCAATAATTATGCAATGAATACGCCACGAATTCATTTCATGAATGATCTTAATTTTGATTGCCTCACAAAGGAATTTACCGACGATCGACTGCACTTTTCTGTCTGTGTTGGTCAAGATTGATTTCGCAAAATTTATTTATTTCAATTAGCTATGAAATGTGAGATAGAGCGAGGGTAGTAGTACTTGCTCAGTCATTTTTGACGAACTATACGCCATTACCCTTATAAAGGTCAGGAGCATCGACGAGCACCCCTGATTATTAATTATTTCTTCTGAAATAATTAAGTTCAAATAAAAATAACTGGCAGAAATAAATAAAATAAAAAAGTTAGTATGGGTCCCTACTGAAACATTCTCGACGGGCTCCCTTTCTCTCTGTTGCGTCAGCGAGTCACGTGACTACTGTGACGCAACGTTTCTGGAACTATCATATACTTTGGCGAATGCTCTAGTAATTACTAGATATGGGGTAGGCTGGTATATAAAAGAGGGGAATGTAATGTGTGTGTAGATAGTGAGTAATTGAACTGCAGTTAGAGAGCACGAGAGACGTTACAGCGTTTGTTTAGCGCGATTGTTGAAGTTGAGTGTATTGGTAAAGTTATATTCGGAAATAATAAACCAATTTTATTAAGAAAGAACTTGTGTCGCTTAAGTTTCGTCGGAACGAAGTTACGGAAAGTTAATTAACAAACGGAGACGTAACATCTCTCTTTTTTAACATTTTTAAGAACTTATTAAAAAGATCCTGAATTGGGACAGTAAAGAATTCATAAACAAGACAAATCACAGCAGCAGCCGTTTTTAGCTCAGAGTGTAAGTGTTAAACCGTTAATAAAGTAACAACAAATATCTATTAAATCTATAAAGTAACTTATTTATACTAATTATTAATCAAATTATTATTTCAATCATTCTTAATATATCAAGTGACCATATGCAAAGGGAGGGGGGTTGCCATTAAATCTTGTAAGTATAGTCAGTTTCTGAATTAAGCTATTTTCTGTTATATCACCAAATTTTTCTTAAAAACAAACCTCTTTAATCAGCTGAAATTCTAAATTAAGAAATGAGCAAATATTTTCCCCAGTTTTGTTCTTTATACATTTCATTTTATACTTTCAGTACCTAGACTAACAACAATATTAGATTATACTTTTGTTGCTAAGCAACAAGACATAAAAGCCATTGTTGAAACATCGAGTCATCGACACGCACTGGCTTTTCTATATATAACAAGCTGTAAATTTAAGTGATTTTTTTTACCAATAATTGTGCTATGAATACGCCACGAATTCATTTCATGAATGATCTTAATTTTGATTGGCTCACAAAGGAATTTATAGAGGTTCGACTGCACTTTTCTGCCTCTTTGTTGGTCAAGTTTGATTTCGCAGATAAATTTATGAAAATTAGCTATGAAATGTGAGATTAGGGTATACAATAGGCCGGGGTAGTAAAACTTGCCCAGTCATTTTTGACGAGGAGCATC
>NW_013667184.1:249983-251364 GCF_000517525.1 Limulus polyphemus
AGGGATTCATCTCCCAGCAAGACAATTATCCAAATCATGCAATAAATGAGGTGAAGCACTACCTAAAGTTAAAATAGACCAATGGAAGTCTTGCAACCATGGTTTAGCTTGTTCAAAATACAAGTATGAATATTATTAAAGCTGTATGGGCTTCTGTAGAAATTATGGATCTCGAAGGGCAAGCAAATAACTTGGATGAACTGTGGGGAGTAGTTTCTTGTTATGGATTTCACGCAAAGCTACACGAGGGCTATCTGCGCTAGCCGTCCCTACTTTAGCAGTGTAAGACTAGAGGGAATGCAGCTAGTCATCACCACCTACCACCAATTCTTGGGATACTCTTTTACCAAAGAATAGTGGGATTGACCGTACAATTATAACGTCCTCACGGCTGAAAGGGCAAACATGTTTGGTGCGACGGGGATTCGAACCCGCGACCCTTAGATTGCGAGTCGAGCGCCCTAACCACCTGGCCATGCCGAGCCGTTGGGAGTAGTACAGGGTTTTTGGAGGATATTTCATAAACATAAAAACAACGTATACTATTCTGTTTAGTGCAAAACTAGTGCATTGTAAAACTTATTAGATTTCCTTGTGTATTTTCTTTAAAAATTTATTAACGATAAGTTTTCCATCTAGTTGCAATTATATATTGTTTGCGATTCTTGTACCTGTAACATTTGTGCGTTTCCATAATAATTTCCAGTACTGTATATTCAAAGGAAATCACTTGTGAATGAAATTACAATGAATTAGAATAACTTATAAAAACGTACAAAACATTTTAAAACGTTCTTTATATTTAGAACTGTGAAAATAAATATTTTCATTCAAGAGAACATAACATAATGACTGGTCATTAATTGTTCATTCTTAATGTATCATTCTCTTTTGCGCTTCCCAGTGGCACAGCGGCATGTCTGTGGATTTAAAACGCTAGAAACCTGGTTGCGATAGCCGTGGTGGGCAGAGCAGAGATAGCCCATTGTGTAGCTTTGTGCTTAAATACGAACAAACAAGTTCGTACCCTATACAAATATACTCATGGAAAAAAATATCATAGATACAAGAATTATTACACGTTCTTATATTACACACACACACACATATATATATTTATATACTATTACAATATACTCATGGAAAAAATATCATAGATACAAGAATTATTACACGTTCTTATATTACACACACACACACATATATATATTTATATACTATTACAATATACTTATGGAATACAATGTCATCAATATACTTTGTACATATAAAAAATGCCCCCCAGTGGCACAGCGGTATGTCTGCGGACTTACAACGCTAGAAACCGGGTTTCGATACCCGTGGTGGGCAGAGCACAGATAGCCCATTGTGTAGCTTTGTG
>NW_013667184.1:252364-254167 GCF_000517525.1 Limulus polyphemus
GTTCTTATATTACACACACACACACATATATATATATACTATTACAATATACTTATGGAATAAAATATCATAGATACAAGAATTATTACACGTTCTTATATTACACACACACATATATATATATATATATATACTATTACAATATACTTATGGAATAAAATATCATAGATACAAGAATTATTACACGTTCTTATATTACACACACACACATACATATATATGTATATACTATTACAATATACTCTATGGAAAAAAATGTCATCAATATACTTTGTACACATAAAAATATATTGAGAAATTTAGTACAAGTTTAATTTGAACAATATGGATTAAGTGTGCAAAGCTTATTTGTCGTTAAGCGCACAGCTACTCAATGCGCTATCTGTTTTCTGCCCACCACGAGTATCGGAACCTAATTTTAGTGTTTTAAGATCTCAGATTTACCGCTGACCCACCAGGCGCGTGGAAAGTACATAAAACACTTAAAAAGTTACAAAGGTTGGTGTTCGTCATCATTTTTCAAAGTAACACGATTCAGAAACGAAATGATTCTCCATAAATTGCTTCCCAGGTGTACGGCCAATTAAAAGATCGCAGCACGTGCTGCATGGTCCAGCTGGTGCAAAAGGGCGGATGGGTTCCGACTAACACATCTGCCGCGCGGTTCATCTTGAAGCTGTATTGGTCGATGGCGCGTGGCCGTAACAAGCAGATGTCGAGACAAAAAACAAAACAAAAAAAAAAACGCGTTGTGCTTGTGTGTGTCGCGTCGTACTTGACTAGCTTACGACATCTGGCTGACCTTTTTAACTACAGAGGATTCACATTGGCGGACGTTACGTCACAGAGTAGTTCCTGAGATTTACGGAAGTCACATGTGGCAACCACGAGATTTGAGCATCAATACACCAGGGATTCGGAAATGTCACGCATAGTTGAGACTGACTTCGGCATTAATAGAACGCACGTGGTATGACATAGAACTCGTAAACCCTGTCATGATATTGAACAACACTTCTCTTATGGCACTTATATTTCATCATTCTTTATAGAGCACTTTTTAAATGTTTTTTATACAGAAACTAAAACAAACCATTCTATTGTGCGCTTAATGAATTATGAATGCGCCTTGTGTGTTAGTGACAAAACTATGTAAAAACGGGAGGTCAAAAGAATTAACTTCTATTTTAATGTTTCAACACAACCTTACGCTAGAATAAGTGCGAAACCAATCAGATGATATTGCCTTTAACGATAATTGAACTTTGTAATATCAGTATTATAAAAGAAAGTAATATAAAATGTTTCAAATATAACTTAGACTCGTAAATTTGGGGAATTTTTTTTAACATTGCTTTGTATTTGGGCATTTATGATTGCTCTAATTCTGCCCCATAGTGAACACTGAGAACCTACACGGATACTAATAAATATATATTTTCTGTGCTATTCATCATAACATGAATAATGCACTATATGTTTTATATTGTTTTCAGATAGTCTACTAATCTAAAATTATTAATCTATTGAACGTCCAGACGAATTACTAATCATTCAAACGGCCAGTAAAGTAGACTACTTAACTCTCACACAACAAGTGTTTCCCCAGAGAGACAACTAAACTTTCACACAGCAAGTGTTTATCCAGACAGACTACTAAACTTTCACACAGCAAGTGTTTATCCAGACAGACTACTAAACTCTCACACACCAAGTGTTTCCCCAGAGAGGCTACTAAACTCTCACACAGCAAGTGTTTATCCAGACAAACTACTAAACTCTCACACAGCAAGTGTTTCCCCA
>NW_013667184.1:255057-265170 GCF_000517525.1 Limulus polyphemus
TCACACAGCAAGTGTTTATCCAGACAGACTACTAAACTCTCACACAGCAAGTGTTTCCCCATAAAGACTACTAAATTTTCACACAGCAAGTGTTTCCACAGACAGTCTACTAAGCTCTCATATAGCAAGTGTTTATCCAGACAGACTACTAAACTCTCACACAGCAAATGTTTCCACAGACAGTTTACTAAGCTCTCATACAGCGAGTGTTTCCCCAGATAGACTACTAAACTCTCACACAGCGAGTGTTTCCTCAGACAGACTACTAAACTATCTAGGAGCAAGTGTTTACTCATAGAGACTACTAAACTTTGGAACATCTAGTGTGCCAGACAGACTATTAAACTTTGAAACATCAACTGTTTTCCCAGACTGACTACTAAACCCTGAAACAGCAAGTGTTTTTAAACACACTACTAATTTTAGACACATTACTAAACTTAGAACATCAAGTGATTGCCTAAACAAAGTAGTAAACTGTAGAAGTGTTGTCCCAGAAAGTTTACTAAGTTCTTGAATAACAAGTATTTTTCCAGATAGACTACTAATGTCTCGATTATTAGGCTTTTTCAGAACCAGAAAGCTGTCAAATAGATTTTTATGTTGGTCATTTGTGTACGTGCGTGCTATACTGCAAAACGAATATGGATATCTGAAACGACATAAAGAGAAATTCACAGTGCTGCGATCAGCACACACGTGTACTTTATATTGAGGCGTATACAGCTACGGTATGAAACCATGCAATGCAGCACGGATTATAGCAGGTAGTTTAATGTGTATAATAAGTCACTAGAAATAGCGAATGAAACGGTAAGTCAGTATGCTTTGTGGTTAGCTTCGAGGGGGAGTTGCAACGTGATATTGACAGGCGATTGTACTGTTGAATAATACACCTCGTGGTTCTTCCTAAACAACACGCACACATTCAGCTGGTGCGTTCCCACAGGCGCTTGCACCATTAAATTCACTCAAGTAGTAACGTGCCTGTAGCCGCACTGGCGTTTGTTGTCTCTTCACGGAACCATGCCGCGAGATGCATGTCAGTTTCACATCCATCCGTACACAAATGCTCAAGAAACGTTCACTTTGCTTCTTTCGATTAGCAGTGAAACAATATTTTTCCGATACACATTCGTTCGTTTTACTAAACGCAGCTCGGACGTGCGTTACTTGGCTGCACGAACCATAATTGAAAGCTGGTAAAGTCTTATAAATTATACCAACTTATCAATTATTACAAAATAACTCATTTAATTACTTTGATGGCTAGCCATTTGCGATTCATTAATTAGAATGCTAAATCAAATCACTATTATTTTATATAGAAAAACCCATATATTTCTCGGTTCGTCCGTGTACATCTGTCCACGTACACACACCACTACTTTTTTTATTTTTCGTTACGACCTTAATCCCAACTAGTTTGGAGTCGGCTGGTATTTTTTGCAAACCAGGAATTTTTACACCTGGGTAATTTACCCAGTATAGGACGAGCATGTTCGGCGACGGGGATTCGAACTCGCGACTCTCAGATTTACAGGACATAAATAAATACCGAAGTGACGATTTGTTTGTTTGGAGTTAAGCACAAAGCTACACAATGGGCTATCTCTGCTCTGCCCACCACGGGTATCGCAACCCGGTTTCTAGCGTTTTATGTCCACAGACATGCCGCTGTGCCACTGGGGAGCTTATAGAATATAAATATCAATGATAATATGTAAATATTCATTTATCTTTGGTACTGATTATTTTTTCCTAAGTTCGTCGTTACAGGATATTATTTGTAATACTTCCCGTGTTTCTGAAATTGAGTCGACTTAATAGTTAAGCCCAAAGTTACACAATGTGCTATCTCTGCTCTGCCCACCACGCGTATCGAAATCCGATTTCTAACGTTGTAAGTCCGCAGACATGTCGCTGTACCACGGAGGGGAGGGGGGAGTGACGAGCCTCACAAGATTCGAGCAGCTCAATTCTTGACATTTATATTTGGTGAAATTAATCAAACAGGAGTCAATTTCATCAGTGGTTCAGAAATTTAAGTGCAGAATTTTTTTTAGAAAATAAATAAAATAAAGGAATAATTGGAATTATTTAATATCTACCCCACTAAGCGGCATAAACCAATAACTAAAACAGAATACATTAAAACGGTATTCACGAATAGAAAATACTAACTTATAAACACAAACATTAATAACACTGCCAATAAGAATAACTTATAGAATAGTGTGAATTATGCCAATGGAAAGTGAACGGATATTAACAGTGCACTATTAACCTGTAAAATAGTGATAGTAATGTACCAATGCAGAATGAACCGATACTGACAACGATATGATTCATCTGTGGAACAGTGTGAAATATATCAATGAATGTGAAACGGATACTAATGACGACGATGTAAATTTGAGAACGTGCGAAGCATGGGAATGACGTGGAGGACAATGTGAAAGTTGAGAAATCAAAATATGGTCTACCACGGTTCTTGAAAAGTGATTCAAACCGACTCATTTGCCGGGAAAATACTACGTTTTCTTACATGACAGTTACTGTTTAAACACAACACAGATTACAGTAACTACTCGAACAACAAAGTGAACGCCAGTGGCTATTACGTAATGTAACATGAAGTGTTTCCATATGGTAATATTCTCACTCTTTAACCACAAAAAAACCGACTCTCCTACATACCGTTGTGACTGGTATATAGCTAGCTCGTTTGCTTTGTTAGATACATTTAATGTACACAGGCTCTCCCCCGATTTCGTGTCTTCAACAGCTAGTTTTTGATTGTGAAATAAACAACTTAAAGAAATAGATTTAAATTTCAATATTTTACAGTGCAAACTGTGAGTAAATTAATAGGTTATTGTATTCTTGCTTTTCCAAGGGATTACACGTATTGAGCGAAACGCGTCGTCGACAATGCATATGGCTGACATAGTGTAGTTGAAATAGTACTATATACATTCGGCTTATTGAAAAACCCTAAGGGAATGAATGTAGTGTTAAGAAATAATAGGCTTAATACCCATGTCTCATGACAAGCGTAATTAATTTTAATCATTCTTCGCCAACTTAGAACTTATGGCGCTGACAACAAAATAATGGATACTGTAACAAATAGTTATCCGACCATTACTGTGTTTACTGTATCCCAGCCGGCCAGATGAACTGTGTATTGAGCGAAACAAACAAGTGGTCGACAATTGATAGTGTGATTGAAAATATTATTATAAACTCTTCTATTTCTTTCCATCCACGAATGTGCTCGCCCTTTCAGCCGTGGGGGCGTTATTATGTGACGATCAATCCCAATATTCGTTGGTTAAAAATACCCCAACAGTTGGCGGTGGGTGTTGTTGACTTGCTGCCTTTCCTCTAGTCTATCACTTCCAAATTGTGGACGGCAAGCGCAATTAGCTATGGAGCAGCTCTGCGCGAAATTCAAGACAAACAAACTCCTTCTTGAGAACAAACAAACAAATGGAAGTGAATAAAGAATGCATATTGTTAAAACTATGATAAGCCTAATACTAATGTCTTATGACAAGTATACTTAATTTGAATACACGTATTCTTTATGATGGTATAAATAATGTTCAGTATTCAATAAAACCTACATATTGTTCAATTATGATACAATATTTATTATACCATACAAATATAGGAGCACGCAGTTTTAAACCGTACATAAAATTACCTTCACGGAACACGTATACTAATATAGCAGATACGGGTAAATGAAACACGCATGTTCTGAAACAGGATATAAATATTATGAAACAAAAGTCATGTTTGCTTAAAGTGGCTAACAAAGCCTATACACTATGAAGCTGTATCTTTCACCGATCAACTAACTATATCTACGATAACTAAGTATTATATGTGTTTTACTCAAGAATAGTATGTATTTACAGTGGCGGCGCCAACCTCTTTCAGGTGAGGGGGCTAGACAAATGTATTGTGCTCTACATCTTGTGAGAACAGATCCTGTAGTATTTAGGAAGTGAAATAGCGTTAACTGTAAGCACTGTGGGGCTAAAGGAGAGGCTAAGGCATATTCTGGGGTACTTTGACCCCAGCAAACTTCCTTCCTTGCCGCCGCCCCTGTCTATTTATATTTTTCAACATAAAATGCGTATTTGGAGCAGAACACTTTACTATAAAAGAGTATGGGTTTTAGTTTAAGAATGTGTAAATTACTTGAACATTCCTCGTTAATTTAATTTTTCCCAATAAAACACGTTAATTGAAGAAACTACGTTGTTTGTTTTTCAATATGACACGTTACTTGAAGAGACCACGTTGTTTTTCCAATACAAGACGTTACTCAGTGATATATATTACTTTGATAAAGCATAATACATAAGATGTGCAGGGGGTTCTAGTCTCTTTATTAGGAGCTATGTTTAATAACGGGTTAGTTAACATTTGCCCGAATAATAGCCTTGATATGACGTGGCCTAGAATCCACAAAGTACTGGCAGATTGTTGCCCTGGGGGAGTTTCCCTATTCAGTTATCAATATTGTACATAATTCATAGAGTGATGTAGGTAGAGGACTGTGATGGCGAGTGTGTATATATCAAGTTCATCCCACAGATGTTAAAGTGGAATGAGAAGCGAGGATTTTGATGGCCATGGCAGATTCTTGAAGTCTCCATCGTGTTTCTCAACCGTGCATGCACAGTTTGGTCACGGTGGACGGGATAATTGTCGACTTGGAAGTAATCTTCCTCATAAGGTTATACATGAAGTATCGGTGTATGCACTTGTTCGGAAATTATACTGAGGTAAACTGGGAAATACATTCTGCTATCTAAAGGGGCCCCAAGGTATGCCAGGAAAACATGTTCCAAACTATGACCACCATCAGAGGTATGAATAGTTCGGACCACATAAAAGGGGTTTTTTCCAAATTTGTTTTTCCCACCTGTAAGGCCCGGCATAGCCAGGTGGTTAGGGCGTTCGACTCGTACTCTGCGGGTCGCGGGTTCGAATCCCCGTCACACCAAACATGCTCGCCCTTTCAGCCGTGGGGGCGTTATAATGTGACGGTCAACCCCACTATTAATTGGTAAAAGAGTAGCCCAAGAGTCGGCGGTGGGTGGTGATGACTAGCTGCCTTCTCTCTAGTCTTACACTGCTAAATTAGGGACGGCTAGCGCAGATAGCCCTCGTGTAGCTTTGCGCGAAATTCAAAACAAACCTTCCCACCTGTGAAAAAAAAAAGATAAAGCGTGATTAATTGGACCACATCACCTTTGACCATTCTTTATTAGTCCAATGTCTATGCTCTATATACCACTTAAAGTAATTAAGTTCAATAGTTTATGCAATGGTCTCCCACTGCCTTAGTCCATTTGTTGCAACTTTTATTTTGCAAGGTATGGCTGGAGAAGGGTGTAGATGTCTGTCATTTGGAGTATTGTTTGATGATGATTGGACTTTACCACCCTGTCTAACTGCCTTTCTCCACTTTCTGTCACTATGTGTTTGCAGCCACTACTCTCCCTCATAACAGACATTTTATTCACTTTCCAAACCTGATAAAGTCAAATAACCAGTGTCTTGAAGCAGCCTACACATGAAACGGTGTTTAGCCACTGTTGCACCTGTTAGACGTGCACCCACTATCGTGCCTATTTTGAAGTCTCCAATATCTTTGACTGGCTACAAATGCACTTGTCCCTGCCATTTATAGTACTGCGGGGATCACCTGACATATCATGTGATCAATCTAATTTACATCTGCAGCTCAGGTCAGGCCCAAGTCTGAAAGGATATGCATAGGTCGTTATAAAATAGCCAAACCCTGTATAATGTATATGTTACCATCCATGCCCGAATAAAGTGTTCTCAACTAGTCGGGAGTAACTCAAAACGGCCAGATATTTTTAAAAATATTTTGTGCAAGTTTTTAGCAAATCATGTTGCTCCAAATTGGTTCTGTGTTATACAAGTTCCATCAAGCCCACAACCGTACTTAGATATATTTATTTCGGTTTTGTAGCATTGTAAAATGATTAAAAAGTGTTGTGGAGAACTATAATTAGGGTGAATTAGTTGCAACTCACAACGCTTGGTAACATCAGTAGAGAGGAAATTAATCTTGATAAAGGAAGTAAAAGTTTTGAAGAATATGGATGTGGCTTTATTAGGTGAGAGGATAAAATATTGACCATTTAAAGTTACTTTTTGTTTACTTTTAGGAATAATTTGTAACAAAGAAACACAGTACGGAATTAAAATGTAATTTATTTTTAAATTTCGTGGCATGCAATACGAACTGCTACACATGAAGCATGGTGGCCGCCATTTTAACACTATCTTCAATCATCCAAAACTCATTTGAATCGTTTCATGATGTTCCAAATCTGAAAGAGCTATCTAAAAGTGTGATTTCTGGTTTGTTATATCGTATAAAATACAGTACCAGTTTTGATGACTTTGGTTTGCTCAAACCCGAAAAAGAAAGTACAGGAATTTTAGGATTTGATCATTTTGAGTTACTCCCAATTAGTTTTTGATCATTTTCATCTGGAATAATCAGAATCTGAGGATGGGTGGTAAAATATGCATTATTATAATAGATCATATTTGTGTTCAGCATTTTTCTTTTTAAAGAATGTGACTGTTTTCTCTACAGTACAGCGTACTGTAATGAAGCAAATACATTTTCAATGATCACCTGGTGGTTAGGGCGCTCGATTCGCAATCACATTTTGAAATGAGTCATCTAACATGATCGACCTTTCAGCCGTGGGAGCGTTATAATGTTATGGTCAATTCCACTTTTCATTGGTAAAAGAGTAGCCCAACAGTTGGCGATGGGCAGTGGTGACTAGCTGCCTTTCCGCTAGCCTATCATTTCTAAGTCAGGAACAGCTAGCGCAGATAGTCCTCGAGTAGCTTTGCGCGAAATTCCAAAAAGAAACACATTTTCTTTGATAATGCCTAAGTACTTCAGTAAACCACATGTTTCATAGCTATATTAGATTGCGTGCATTTCAAACAATGAACAATAATCCAACAGACCTTGTGCAAGGTTTAATTTTTCCATATTTAAAACTCTCTAAAGCTTTGTTGGGGGATAACATGTATCCTCGAATTAGTTGAAATGATGTTACCCGAAACTGCAGTTTTAAATTTTTGGGGGGATTAGCTAGGTGCCGTGAACTAATACGTTTCGTATTACAATTCACCTTACTCAAACTTGAAGAGAAATTCGTGTACTAAATTTCGCTGGAAAACTGAATACCCGGAAAGTCTCTTTCGGAAAGGAATAACTGAAAGTTTTTTATCTATATAATTAATTTAAAATCTTCCAAACCATCTTCCACACTTCATGCCATATCAAACTTTACCATTCATTTTATAATATAAATTTATTTCAGAGGCTTTTGTGTGTTAAATATTACAGTTATTGTAGCATTATTGGCAAACACCACGTGTACCTCTCAATATCACACGTTCTTTTTTAACAGAGCACGTGCATTTTTTAAAAGTACACGTCTTCCAAAAACAAGATGGTTACATTATTTATAATCATTCTTTTACAAGTGCTGGTGTACTTTCGCATTGATTCAAAATAGCCCGCGAGTTTGGGTTTTAAACAGAATTCATCGCTTCAGCAGAGCGTGTGTTCTAGTTTGCAAGTCACTTCAACCAAATGTTTGTGCTTTAACAGATCGCGTATATACTTCAATGATACATACTATGTCAACTGAATACCTGGATTGTACAGCAATACACATTTTTCAATAGACAGTGCTTTTGTTTCAACGATACACATAGTTAATAATCCATGCGTATTTTAAACAATACATTCTAACAGATCATGAGTATTTACAAAAATATACAATACTTCAACAGAGGACGTGTGTTTTCGACAATATCCAAACCTTCATCAGAGAACACATGTTCGACAGTATCCAAAACTTCAACAGAGGACGTGTGTTTTCGACAGTATCCAACACGCTAACAAGTATTTTCTAAAGTACAATCTTCACATATATTTTTCAACAGTAAGTATTACAATAACAGTATAGCACTTGCAAGCTTCATCAGAACACAGAGCACTTCACACAATATATGTCGTTTCACTAGAACACTTTCATTTCGCACTATATAATGACTTAAAAGAGAAATGTTGCTTTTCTACCGGTAACTTACTTTAACAGACTACATACGTTTTCATAAAAGACTAAATGAATTTTTCAACACTACTTCAATAGATCATAAGTGTTTTTTACGTGAATCAGAAGAACAGGTGCATTTTAACAGTATATTGTGTTTAATATATCACTTATATCTTTCGCAAACACATTTTTATAATATATTATTCAGAACTTTTGTAGCACATGTTTTTAAAGAATGCATTTTTTGTGTGTGCAGATTACACGTATTTTGTCAACGGAAATAATTACTTAAAAACACGTGTGAAATTTGTAACTCCACCTGTTACTTGAACAGAAAGATTTCGTTTTGTTAACTGCATCATTTGACAGAATATATAGCGTGATTTTCAATGGCATATACCATACGAAGACAGCTTTTGCACATTTCTTTCAAACAACAACTGGTGTATTTTAACATTATGAATTACGTTTCTTGAACTTTTGAACGAGTCTATTTCGATGAGATTTATACCTAATCTAATTACGCGTTCAAAACGTAAAAATCCATGTGCATGTAAGTACATGTATATTCACGTTTAAAGATAAGTTACGGAGTTTGATGAGTCTCTTTGAAATCCTCAATAATCTACTAATTTCCAAAACAAATGTTTCCTTATTTACACCAATAAATAGAGAACTTAGAAAGAGTTGATTTGGAACTGCAACTTCCAAGTTGAAAAACACTTCTTGCGCACGTGGGGTAAGCGGTCAGTCAGAGATCCCTAGCAGTCAGGCATAGCCATCTGTCATTTTAAACTATTGACTATACATAGGATAGCGAGACAGTAGTATATCCGCCGCCATAAGAGCTTTTTTCAGGTTTTTGATCCGAATAAAGGGGATAACTGTCGCTTTTATAACGCGCCCACAGTTGAAAGTACAAAGTGCGTTTAATGGTATCATGTCTCGAATCTTGGAACTTTCGATCCTCAGCCCGGTAAGCCACACCTAACTCAGGCTGGATTGGTTAATGAAAATTAAAAACTACGTTGCCTCATAGCAAACAGAAGATTTCCTGTTATATTCTCATGCTATTACAAAATTATCAAGATAACATTTAATTATTAGCACCACGAAATACTTCAAATTTTCTATTCATAACACGAAGAAAATTAACAGATAGGCGTGAGGTGTGAAAATGGCTTCTCGTTTTCTGCAGCGCCTGCCGTTGGACGTCACAATTTATTACACTATTGTATGAACGTGCGTCTCGTTTCTGCTTCCCTGCGATAAGACAGCATTCATTAATCAAACTAATGCATATATTTATGTACGAAATATGTTTCTGACGTAACAAGTCGACAACGACATTTCCTGCCAATGTTGCTACTCCACCAATATTCTATTAAAGTTGAACAATGGAAATTTAGCTTACACGGAACGGTTTACAAGCAACTACGTCTAAAGGAACAAAATCAATTATAGAAAAGCTAGTGAACACGAAAGCCACGATACTAAACTCCTTGCAGAGGTTGTACTGTTGTCTGATGTAAAACTTTCGTGACGTGCTCGAAATATTCTGTGAAACGCAATGATACTAATTTAACATAGTTTACCGATATCGATTTTATTGTTAAAAAAAGAAGGGGGGGTATTACTCGATAGTTTGTCGGCAGATGAAACGAGTTTAATTTATTACCATTCATATATCCAACTGCACGCCTAGATAAGAATTGCATGCTGAATATATTTGTTTATCTTACCATAAATAAACGTTATGTATTCTTGAGGTTTCAGACGGGTAACTGGTTTATAATGTTATATAAAATAACGTATTTGGAATCTTAGATAGATATAAATTGTATACTAATATTTTGGATCTTAGACAAAGGACTGTTAAAAATTATAATAATACAGTGTAGTCCCGTTATAACGCGATCGTTGAAGTCCATAAAATGTCATCGCGAAACAAGCGGGGTCG
>NW_013667184.1:266122-267342 GCF_000517525.1 Limulus polyphemus
CAAAAGAAACAAGAAGAACGAGAAAATAAAAAAGAAAAGAAACAAGAAGAGAAATTACAGCAGTTGTTGGAGGAAAAAGAAAAGAAACAAGAAGAGAAATTACAGCAGTTGTTGGAGGAAAAAGGAAAGAAACAAGAATTGAAATTACAGCAGTTGTTGGAGGAAAAAGAAAGGAAACAAGAAGAACGAGAAAAGAAACAAGAAAAGAGACAACAGCAGTGGCAATAAAACCTGCAACAGTGGCAACACGAACAGCAAAATAAACAAGAGAGACTACAGCAGTGGTTGGAGAAGAAAGAAAATAAACAAGAAAAGAGATTACAGCAGTGGCAACTGGAACAAGAAAGGAAACAGGAAGAAAGTCTCCAAGAGTTGCAGGAAAGTCAACAACAGTGGCAAGAAGTACAAATGGAAAACATTAGCAAATTTCAAAGTGAATTAAATACATTAAAGGATAATCTACTGTCTTTTACACAAGGAGGATATATTAGCCATCGACCTAATCAGCCTCGGACAACAGGAATCCCCTTCCAGACCCCGCAGCTAAACCCTAATGCAGACATCTTCAGTCGTGTTAGAAATCACATCCCAGATATGAATGTCAGTACAAGGAGTGATCCAGTACGAAGGAAGCCACAGGAATACGATGGTAAGGCACCGTGGGAGGCATATAGAGCACAATTTGAGCTCCTGGCAGAGATGAACGGATGGACAGAGGAGCAGAAAGCAGTATATCTGGCAACAAGCCTGAAGGGACAATCACTGGAAATACTTGGACAGTTGTCAGCAGACTACAAGCACAACTATAGAGCACTGGTAGCTGCTCTAGAGCTCAGGTATGGAACTCAAAATCAGTCCAAAGTCTACAGGGCTAGGTTTAGGACGAAAGTCCGTGCTAAAGGGGAGAGACTGCAAGAGCTGGCACAGGATTTGTAAAGTACGGCACAAAAGGCCTACCCAACTGCACCACCCGATCTCATCAAGTTGTTGCTGAGGGATCAGTTTCTAGATGCCTTGGACAGTCCACAACTGAAGATACAAGTAAAGCAAGCACACCCCTCTAATATGCAGGATGCAATGGCCAGAGCTCTTGAATTTGAATTCTACATTAAGTCCAGCACAGAGATACCAAGGATGGTACAGTCATCAGGATTCAAGGCCAGAAAAAGGCAGCTTTCAAAGAAGTCTGAGGGATTTTACTGGCACTGTAACAAACCTGG
>NW_013667185.1:0-12586 GCF_000517525.1 Limulus polyphemus
AATTTAAAGTTTTACTAAAAAATAAAAAGTTTAAAATTTACTTAGTAAATGTTTTAGGGATTATGCTAATGAAATTTGACAAGCTTTTAATAGACCTTAAAAATCTCTTGAAGAAAAATATCAGAATTTCTAATGAAATATTTTTACTACAAACTTCTTAAATATGTGGAGTCAAAGTGTGACTGCTCAGAGTGCAAAGTGATTTTCATGTTGAGGTTAGAAATACTTCATCCAAAAATTGTCAAATTTCATTAGCATAATCCCTAAAACATTTACTAAGTAAATTTTAAACTTTTTTTTAATAGTAAAACTTTAAATTGTATGTTATTTTCTCTACACTAACACTATATGAGGTTCAGTCGATATGATCGACCACATGACCTCTATAGATTTGATACTACTAACTTTTCACAAAATATGGCAGTCTTTCTCATACAAAAAATGAAAGATTTGTCCATGAATATATCAAGTATTTGTTTTGAATAGTCTGTATAAAAGTGATTTTCATGTTATAATTAAAAATTTTCTTCATAAAAAATATCTCAAATTTTATTTGTGTAATCTCTAAAACCTACTAAATACATTTCAAATGTTTATTTTCAGTAAAACGTTATATTTTATCTGTTATTTTCTCTACCCTAACTCTATACAAGGTTAGCCAACTTGACAGACCTCGTAACCACCAAAAAAGAAACATTGAAATACATTTAAATTATCCTCTTTTTCTTTCTAGAATGACTTCAAATTGTAACATGAAATTACATTCATTTATCTGAAGTAGCTTTAAACTCATAACAATTTACATTTATTTTATTACTCTTTGAACCATGTATAACTACTTTTTGCACCATTATAAGTTGTAAAGCACTTGGGGAATTTGCAGCTCACATTATGCTATCAAATTACATTACTTAGGAGCTGCTCTCATGCATGCCTTGTGAAATATTTTTATTATATTATTTATTTTACCTAATGTAACCCTAACTAACCTAAAGAGATCCCTACTTTTACATTTTGATTACTTCTTGATAACAAAAAATAAAGTTCTTTCCCGTGGATTTTTTTTCTTCTTCTTTTGCTGTTGACTATCAATGACACTTAACCCTACTTATTTTATACTAATGCACAAAATAATTTTATTTAATTAAATAATGCACCAAAGAACATAAAATAATAACATGCAAAAAGCATACAATTTCTTCTAACAATCAAAATTTTTCTGGCTTTTTAACTATGCTACAAGAGCAGCGACAAAATCATTCAAGCTAGTCATTATCTTTCCCATAGGAACAAAGCTTGTACCAACAGTGAAATTGACAATTTTCTGTTTAGAAAACAATGTAATATAATATGTCAGTTGATAGAGGAAAACCTTGGCTTTCTATTGGTTATAGAATTAAATGTAAGAGAGAACTATTGACAGGTAAATGTGGTAAGAGGGGTCTGATCATCTATTTGATGGCTCTGTAACCAAACAAAACTGAAAGCTATTTTTATAGTTTATGGTTTGTCTGAGAAATGACGATTTTATGTTAAATTTTGTACTTATTGGAGGGGTGGTGAATAAAATAGAAAAGATGGGATGCCTATAAAAAATGTCACCTTTCTTTAATAGTATTAGTGGAAAATGGAGAAAAATTTGGGCAATACTCATTCTTAAAATGTCTTATAAGTAACAATGTATTCTACTGTGTAGAAAAGCTTAATATCTTATTTGTAACATTCTACATCTTCATACATTACACAGGCAATTCATAAGTTGGTTTACTTTACCTTTATTTATACTTTTGAAATTGTGCAGTATGCAGTACATAATAAACTCATTCTTAGTTGCAATGGTTTACAGTAACATGAGAAGTAGTTGTTTCTTAGATTTTCAACCTTAAACACTTGAAAGTTGTGGATAAAACAAAATGATACTGAAAATAAAAATAAATGCATCACAATACTTCACATTACTGAATAAGCAAAAATATCCTCACAAAATTTTGTTGACAACAAGCTTTGGAATCAACATAACCTCAACTAATGGTGAGTATTAACACTAAGAAACCATTGTGATAAATTGTTTTTTACCTTGGTTTTTAATATTTTAACTTATAAAAAAAAATATTGCTTGATCCTTAACATTTTAAACAAGAACTTTCATTATGAAGTTATTGAACAGTACATTTTCCAAACATTTCTCTCAAAGACTAACACACAATCTTTCTTCACTGTCTAAATGATAAACACTGTTTAAAACATAAATTCAAACACAGACAAATTTCTTTGGAAAATCAATTTATAATGATATATCCATGAACAAGGTTAAAATACTCAAACGACACATATCAAATAAATGGAAATTTCAAAAACCATTGTTTAAATGACAAACAAAATACAATACTAAAATTCAGATGAAAGTTTAAGAGCAAAAAAGAAAAAGCCCTAAAGTGATTCAAATTTACATAATAAAATTAACAATGGCCCACTGTTAACAAAAAGTAAGATAAATGGAGTGAAAAAACAATCCCCATGGCTTGTACAATAGGTTTACCATTTTATTGTTCCGACAAGAATACAATAGGTTTGTTGTTTTTCAAAGGAACACACAAGTATAAAACACAATTTACCATTCAAATTTAATAAACTAGAAAAATAACTTTCAGTGGTAACTGTTAGAGATATTTGGTTACTCATTCTACTAATTTTTTATCACAGCAAACCTAATATAAGCAAAATTGCAGTCTAACTTTAAACAATATTTTTTTTGTATTGGAAGAAAATATCTTCCTCATTAAAAAAAAAAAAGTTATATATATAAGGCAGATAACTTTTCTGAAACAATATGATTAAAATAACTGAGACTGAGAATTCAATCATTGGTTGGAATAGATCCTTTTGGGGTTGGTATATCAATTTCAGTGTAATGTTTCAAAACATTATGACCCTTAGAAGGATAACATCTTTACATGGATAAAATGTTAGTCAGATCTGCAAATTAGAAAAACAACTCTCCTCCTATGATTACAAATATCCTTACTAAAATTGTGCATTTAAGAGTTTATCAAATACACCACTACTGTGTCAAAAATTTGAGGATATTTACAAGCTTTGAATGTACTAAATCTAAGGTCAAATTTAAGTTTTATTCCTTTTTGAGGAACTTTGCACCTGAACATCTTACTTCTCCAAGTGTAGTTATTACTTACAAGAAGTAAGCCATTAGTTTCAATGGACTGTTTGTTGTCACATTTTAGGAATACTTCTTTGGCAGCTCCTACATATATGCTATTGTGGAATAATGATTTACTTCTTATCTGAAATACTCTACTACATTAGCATCAAATTCAACTGAATGAATAATATAAGGATAAACAATAAAAAAGCTACAAAGGATCTTTCTGTAATGTATAGCTTTAGCAATGGTCCAGTTTTTGATATATATATAGTTCCTCAGTAAATAATGTATTTTTAACTTCTACTTTGTTTAATAATAATTTCATGCCAAGGCTTGGTACCATTACAACACTCCCTCTACTGTTTAGTCAAGCTGGAAATGTTCACTTATTAACTTACTAGGTAGTTTGCCAAGGCACCATTAAAATGTGGTCTGCAGTTTTCCATGGAAATCATTGCTTGAAACATTTTAACTAAATTACAAGGAACTGGATATCCTATACCGACTGCACAGCTTTATATGACTGCCTGTTGTAAAAACACTGACACAAACTCAAGTATAAAATAAAAAGTATCATGTAGATGTGAATAAGTACTTTTATAAGGAATGTTACTATGTTTGGATAATTTGTTTTTACTTTTTGTATGCTTATAAATAATTACTATATTGCCAATTCCCAGAATACCTTAATGTGAGACTAGTGAGTAATGATAACCTACGGATAACAATTAGTATTTATATAACAAACTTGTAAGTAAGAGAAAGAGATAAGCTGGCAGTATATGCAGAAGGAGGAGTATTGATAATTATTAAAATTTTATAAACAAAAAATGTTTATGCTAAGTTTACGACCAATAAAATAGCTGATGGTGTAGTTCCTTGTAAAGGATTCTGGTAGAAGTATTTTTATGATGCTGTAAGGTGTGGATTTAATTCCTTGTTTTCTTAACTACTCGACAAAAATGTGAAAAAAGTTGGTATAAATTTTATACTGAAAAAAAAAGTAAATGGTTGAAGCACACTACCTAATATGTGAAGATAAGTCACATGTTAGAGATGCACTGTACAGTATATGAGAAAAACAACATGGATACTAGTGTGGATGTGAAACTGTCATTCATGGGATGTGGTAGTTTGAAGTACATGGGACTCTGTTCAACTTTTGTATGAATATTAACCATCTACCTAAAAATCTCTAGAACACACTAGACCTATTCCAATTCAAACCAAGTTATGCATATGCAAACATGAAGGATGATTCTTTCTAGACTGAAAATGTGAGAATACAAGATACATTTTATAATGATTACTGGAAGTCAATAAAGGTTAGCACCTTTAAGAAGTAATCTATTTATGAATACACTTAGACTATATAAATACCAATGCAACTCTCTGGGCACATCTAAGTAATTTTGAGGTGATTTTTTTTCCCATTTCATAATAAAATATTTAACATCTTATCCAACTTTTCCTTAACAACCATAAAAAATAAAAAGTTTTGATATAAAAACAAGACACGATGAATGTGAATTTTAAGGACATTTTAATTATCTGATACTGGCCATTGAAACTGGTTAACCTTTTTAGATACATGGGCCTGATCAAGGCTTTCAGCTCCAATCCTCATAAGATATTTGATGTAACATTAAAAATACATTGTTTCGTTGCACTTTTATTAAAATTTAATATAAGTATATTGTTACATCACAGTTTTTTTTTTCTAATATAAACTGTAGTTGAAATTTCACAATTTTATAAATACACAACTTTACAAAACATCTGACACATTACGTGCCTCAAAACTTGTCCTATTTAGCACAAGAGAATGATTTCACATCTGTACAGAGAAGAAATGCAATTTGCTTTTTCATTAAAAAAGTATTTTTTTTATTAACATACCTCAAGAAGATAAGACACCCAGTAATCAATTCTTCAAAATTTCCATTTAACAAACTATTTATGCATATCTTATCCACCAAAAAAAATTCCTTTCTGTTTCTTATTTCTTTCACAGTGTCCTCCAAGAATGTTGACTTTTCACCAAAATCAGCTACAGAGAGAAGTTGGGAATCAACAACTCACAAGAGCAATGTAACTGGATTAAAAATGTTTCTTTCATGAAACAGTAAGATTTTATGTAGTGAATTCATTGGGTTTATGAAAAACTAATTCTTTAAGTCTTTGACAAAGTTTTATTTTATTTGGTATTGCCATTTTGCTTCATTTCCATTTTTCTGTTGATCTATAGATTATTAATCTTGGAGTAATGTGTGTAGTGAAATATAACATTTGCTGTTTGTTACCAGGATTTACTTTATGTTCTTTGTGAGAAATAGAAATGACTGGTAGCTAGAATTGAACTCACTGTGACATACACCAATGTAATCCTGTTCTGTTTTTCCATGTTTTCTATTGTTAATTAAAAAGCCTCACAATACGATTAAGTTTTTCGAACCAGGAAGAGAGAGAAAGAAAAAAAACTTTCTCAATTGCAGAAGTCTGATAAATATGTGGTTGTCAAAAAATTAATGTAGCATTTTGGTACACTTTCATTAACCACCCCTCAAAAAACATACGTCACATATAATAGTTAAAAGAACCACTTAAACCTCATGTTAGTTGTAGCCTATAGTATACTTTAACCCCTTATAATAATGACACACGATGAGTCACACATTCAGCATATAATGCTGTTTGAATACAAGAAAGGAAACCATGCCTCTGTAGCCACAACGAATATCAAAGAAGTTTATGGAAATGTTTTGAACGTTTGTAAGTGTCAAAGATAGTTCAGCAAATTTCGTTCAGATGACTTTAACCTTAACAACTGTGATGGCAGGGCAGACAAATTGATATTGATTCTAACCCAAGGCACCACACTCGTGAAATGGCCCTGAAATTGCATGTCTCTCAGGAAACAAAACGTAAATATCTAACAAATATGAGAAAACTCCTTAAAGTAGGTGTTTGGGTGCCTCTCAAATTGATCATCATTTCCAATGGGTGAACATTGCTTCATCTCTTCTGGCACATAAACATTTTTTGGACAGAATTCTCACCAGTGAAGAAAAATGGATACTCTGCAAATATTAAATACCAAAAACAATGGCTCAGTCCTAGACAAAATTCACTTCTGACTCCCAAACCTGGACTCCATCTGCAGAAAGTGATGCTTTGCATTTGGTGGGACATCAAAGGAATAATTCATTTCAAACTCCTCAATCCACAGCAAACTGTCAATAACTGGAACATTTAAATCAAGCCCTTAATCAGAAACGCCCCTCGCTCGTCAATAGGAAAGATGTTCTTCTTCTCCACGACACAAGATTATGGAGTTGGATTGGAAAGTTCTCCCCCACCCACCATATTCTCCAGCTATGGCACCATTAGATTACCACCTTTTTCAATTGCTACAACACCATCTTAATGGGAAAACGTATGTAAATGTGGAAGGTGGTAAAGAGGTCATGTTTTTTACTTCAAAACCTGACTGTAAGTTGGAAAAGCACCATTAATAAATGTTTTCTTTTGATATATATATAAGTTGTTCAGGTTTTTTCATCTAAAAAAAAAGCGACATTCATTTCTTGAAGACCTAATAAGTTAATATATTGCTACAATTTAATCAAATATTCATTTCTTTCATAATACTATAACAACATGGATAGTTAAAAATTTACATTATTTTATCTAGTCCAAACAAGACAAGTTTGGTTTTTCTTATAATAAGAATGACATCCAAATTTACTGTCTACAGCAAAAACCACTTACATAACTAGCTTTCCTAAATAAAATACTTCTTACCCACAATATTTATATGAGGTCCAAACACTGTGTTCTGGAATCAATGTAACATCTCATGACTTATCCTGGAATGAAACATCACATAAATCATTATACTTAAGCTCAAGATACTTTGTCCAACATCATCTTTTTTTTTGTGTGACAATTTTTTATTAAAATCCACAGTCTTGTAGTAGTAACTAAAATTATGTTACACACGAGTTTGATGCATTATCTAGTTCTATGTTCTTCACTGCTGCACTTTGTCTGTTAGGCACCTCTGCTATGCTTGAACACAAAACTGTTAATACATTTTAAAGAATATCTAATAGAAACCAAATAGTCATTACAGCATATTCCTTAAAAAAATACATTATCAACTTTTTTTCTTCATGAAAACTTTTCTGCACATGATTTCTTGGACAACTGTGATACTTGTGTAATGTATCTGCTGATTAGATATAGCAAATTCATCATAATGTAAATAGAATTCCATTATCCTATCAAGCTTAATTCTTGTGAAAAAATTCCAACTAAACCAGATATACAATGGTCGTATCATTTATGCATTTTGAAATTCTTAGTGTGCTTGAATCAAGTTTCCTTCAAATTTTTACATTTAAATGAAACATTTAAGGAAGTCCATAATGAGAAAGGGTAGTACCCTTATAAACATTCTGGAGTTTCTGCTTCCTTTTGATGATCTACTTTTTGCAGGTATCAACAAAATTTATATACTACACCTCTCCACAGATATGGTTTCACTACATCTATGCTGCTTATTGGCTAAACAAGCACATAAGTACTAATATTCTTTACACACAGTCACAACCTCATTCTTCACGTGTATTAGCAATTAAAAGTGCTAAAAACGTACAGAATTTCTGTAAAACTATATAACAAAACATAACTTTCAAGTGTTGATGTACTGATTAACATTACTTAAGTCTCATTATATGTTACTTGCTTAGCATAGTTTCAACAAGAAAAATGGAACAGGCAATTGCTTTAATGAAAAGATCTGTAAGTACGTAAAATTTTAATTATCATTTTCAACATTATTTGTTTCAATGAGTTTCCCCACTGAAAAGAGGCTAAACTGTTTTCATATATAATTAATTACCCTTCTCAGTTTTCTGCAAAAAATTATGTTACTCAGACAACAGTGGGGTGAAAAATAACTGGCTACTGGATCTGTAAAAAGTTTTATTTCCCACAACTATCAGTACAATCTGAATAACCATATGCTCACCAGTATAATATCAATTTAATAATACTTTAATTATTTAAAAACATTTTGAAAATCAAAATCTATAAATGATAGGGTTACATTATGTACGTTATTTTATTTATTTTGACTGATTACAAAGAAAAAAATTGTTTTTCCATCTTTGAAAAAAAACAACTAAATCTATAATTTGTTTTTATTTTATTTTAAAAACAGTCTTCCAAATTAGTCAATTTATTCACTGAACTTCTTTTTTTGGAAAGAAAATGTTAGAAAGTAGGAAAATAAATGTTGAAAAGCAAATAGTTTTTCTGTAACTCTATCACATGCACAAATCAAGCATTGATTATTCCTATAACAGAAGAAAGACTTTTCCAAAGTCTTTGAAAGGATTGACATACAACTATGCTAACAATCTAATTAGAAATGTTTATATATATATCTGTAAACACAAACAAAAAGAAAAAACAATTTTTCAGGTTTTACTTTCAGTACAGTACCTCAAATAGAGAAATATTTCTGAGACACACGAACTGTATGTAGTCTGAACCTTTAGTTAACGATATAAAAATATGCTAGTTTTTAAATATCAAAATTTTGTTTTCCCTTTCAGATATTTGAGGCATCTTAATACAAGCTGACAGTGTGCTTGGTTTGCTATAAGACAAGCTGAAAAGTTACTTTGCAACATGAAAAGCTTTTTCAGGCTCCAGATTAAATTTGAAAGACATAATTCTCAAACACAAGTCATCAGCCCTGAAAACAGTTCTTTCATATTTTATATGGCTTTCCAGGTACTTTAACTTCAATATCATAGTAGTGTGTGGTAACTGCCATTATTAAGCTAATTTTTATATTCATTGTACAGTATAAAATGTCGTGAGCACATACTACTAATATTGGATGTTCGCAATGTAATTATGATTATAATTAATGAATTATTTAATTCTAATTGTTTTTTGAATACACCTTTGGGTTAGAATGAAATTAATTGGATTGTTCAATTACCTCTAAAATGCCTGTTGTACACTGATTTTATTTCACTGCAAAAACAAATTACTAGATGACATAGTTTGAAACTTCAGATAAACTTTCTATAAATTATTTAGTTTCTGCAAGTATCATATTTTTATATGACATATTTGTGTGAATCTGCAGAAAATTCAAAATGAGATTTCATTGTAATGTTTTTTTTGACACAATTAAAACTGAGTTACCTTTGTTGAAAATTTCAATTACTGGTTTTTATGTCTTCCTACATTCTTGTAAAACTTTCCTATAAAGATTTTTTATATTTCCCTAAACTAAAATTGATCTTTTTTTGAATTAAAATTCACCTCATTCCATATTTTATACAATAAAAATACTGAGAACCAATAAAACCCTTTTCCCAAAATTACAAGCAAGCTTTTTTTCTGAATTGTTAATCAGGTTTCATTTAATATATATATACAAGATTTAATCATGTTTTATATTAATTTATATCTACTTTTGTACCCTTCTTTTTGGTAGTTTTCTTTACCCATTCCAGCAGTTACTTGACCAATAAAGCTTGATGCAAATGTGGCTTTGTCAGTAAAAAAGAAATTTGATACAACCAAGTGCAAAATGATCTAAGCCTACTTCATGTTATTACATGAAAAATAACTTCATAATTTAAAGGAAGTATATAATGATAAATTTGTTTTAAAAAAGAAAAAGTCAAGACTTTAATAGTGATGGAAGTTGTCTTCACAAATGTATTACCACGCTAAGCTTTTATCACTTTGTCCTCATCTCTATATGAATTTCCGTTGAATTGGAAGCCACACTTGTACAGTTGAACAGAACAGATAAAGAGCTTTCACTAGATATTTATATCACTAACCTAAAAATTATAAAAGCTGAGATATAAACAACTACATCACATTAAAACTACACTTTTATTGAAGTTACAAGTTTCATTAGTTCTATTTTGTTCAAACTGTGAGTTCAATATTATTTGGGGGGAAAATTCGGGAAATTAGCAAACACTAATGTTTTCATTTAGAGCATGCTGAAGTCAACCTGAAATGCCAAAATATAAACAATGAAAAAGGAAGTGGAAAACAGAGATAGATCATAAAGAAAAATTTATATATCTATATATTAAAAGGCAGAAAGATAACAGTCTGAACAAGAAAGATTCAAAGAACTGGATTTGAGGATGAAAGAGTAGAGCAGACTAATCCTATATAAATAGAGGACCTTCTTTCTTCTCAGCGGGGTACTACTTTGCCCTCAACTAAAGGCTTTGGTTATTATAGTAATGTTTTTGTATCTGCAAAGCCAAAAATGGGTGGTAGCATAAACAGGTAGGAGGAATACCATTTTCTGTTCCTGTAGTAGAAAATTCTTGAGGGAGCATCCTAATAAAAAATTATGAGTGGTCATACTGCAGCAGCTGTAGCCCCTTTTCATTCATGTCTAAAAATACCAGTGAGTTACAAAAGTAGCCAATGGAAGTGTCTTGCATAAAAAAAATATTTTGTGGATTAAAAGTGTAGTCAGCCTGAGCAAAAAACATCCAGGAGAAGACCCTTATGTTTTACTGAGAATAACAAGTGCAGTCCATCTAGTCAGAAATAATCCAGTGGAAGCACCTTGCATAAAATTTGCATTACTTGATCAACAAGTGCGGGCTACCCAGGCAAAAAACATCTGGGAGAAGCACCTTGGATTGAGCATATTATGATATCGTATAATGTGAAATATAAAGACAATAGCCCTCTTCTCATAGAGTGGGTATATATGACAATGAAGTTTGTTTATCATACAAATCCCAATCCAAATGAAACCTCCATGGTCCACCACTTCAGCAACTGAGAACCATAAGTGGAAAGGACTCCCGTGTTCCACTAGAAGAAAAGGGGGGAGGGAATACATGTTGGGGAGTCTGGAGAAATGACACACGGGAGACAGTGCAATGAGTGTCTGCAATTCCCTATTTTTAAAAAACAGGGATGGGCAAATATCTCCATCTGCTTTACTCATGAAGTCCGTGAGTGATGGTCCTTTATATATGACTCATTGATAAGGAAAAAAATCGATACAGATATATACACACCACTGGATAAGCGGCCAGTAGTCTTACAGAAACACCCCATCTCCATAGTGAGCATTATAGAAGTATACAGATTTAGTGCCAAGATATAATATTCAACATACCTGACCAGGCAACACCTGCCACTAGGTGGGATTCTGATGTATAACAATAAATTAAAGTAAAAAAGAATAATATGTTGACTTACCCCAGGTAAAGACAAACAGACATGTGTAGAATCACCACAAGAGGAAGACACAGCTATGTTGTAGAGATAAAAAGTGAGAAGTGGATTGGGAGTTGTCCACATACCAGCCTGAATGATGTCCTCCAAAAGACAGAAGTTGCAAGCAGCTAAAGACATAGTTAGATGACATATTTGGTATGAAGAAACATGATGTAGATGGCGACTGATGTACACGTCAGAATAAAGCAGCTGGATGAGTTGACGAACCCAACCAGTAAGTGTACTGGGAATATGACATGACAGAACAGTCATGTCATGGTCAAGTACATGAGATCCAGAGTCTGAAAACACAGACATCTGAACATGGTTCTTCCTCATTATAGCTGATGAATGTGGAATTGTCAGAATGAATCCGAACCACCACCCCTGCAGGAACAGGAGGAAATGATACAGAGCCCGAAGAACTGTGAAAGGTTCCAGCATGTGGAAACAGAGAGTAGCCTTCACAACAGACTACCAACCCAAATACTCCAGGGAAGTCAAGGAAAGTCCACCAAGGAAGCATCTGTAAACAGATGAGACTTGGTATGAGGTGGAGGAAAGGGAATCCTCACCATGTTCAAGTCCCTGTTGAGCCACCAAGCAAGATCAGCCCTGATACCAGGTGAAAGGGATCTTGGAGAAATTGCACTGGGTGAGAAGCATTCAATGAAAGGAATGCATATATGCCCAACCTAAGGGAATGAGAGCTTCCAATGAAACCCACAACCCATAAGAGAGAAAACCATTTGTGCAGAGAAAGAAGGAGCTGAAGTGTATAAGGCTGGGCTCAACAAAGACAGGAAGTGAAGAGAATCCACAAATTTATAAGATGCTGTGAGCAGGTAGGAATGGACTTTTACAACATGAAGAGAAACCCCACCCGTGCATCATTCCAAAGAAGTAAGCAGGTGTGAGTGAGTGACTGGGCAAGGGAAGAGGCAAGCAGAAACCAGTCATCCAATCCATGTAATAGGGAGTCTGAAGATCCAGCGAGTGAAGATGGCATGCAAAAGAGCAAACCACTTGCAAAACACACAGGACTGAAGAAAGACTGAATGGCAGGACCTAGAACTGGATGACAGAACCCCCATGGACAAACAAAAAAAAAAAAAATAACATGAC
>NW_013667185.1:12944-18817 GCF_000517525.1 Limulus polyphemus
ATAACATGACAATGGGACAAAAACCCACCAAAGTGAGAGGTAAGACTCCAAAGTGTCTCCAAATAAGGAAAGAGCTATGATGGGACTACAATCTTTCTTGTATTAGGGAGACAACAAATAGATGGGAGTAAAGTCCCGGTCGAGTGGGCACCACTCATTTGATAGCCCCATTGTGTAGTAGGTCTTAAGCAGACTCAGCAAGATGACTGGACGAGGTATGATCCCATGGAGGAGGGAAGGAAATCTGGGAAGTGGATAGAGGGGGAGCAAAACGGAAGGCAGAAACCCACAGACAGAACTCATGGAACGGTCTGAAAGGATATCCAAAGAAACATAAACCAAACATACCAAAAGAAAGTACTCATTAGTAATGAGTGAACAAAATGCAGAAACGTGTAAAGGCTACAAAGTACACAAAAATAACAAACCTGCAAAACTATGAAATCCGATTTAAAACAGTAAATAACATCTAAAGGACAAAAACATTAAAGGAACTGAGAAGAAAAACAACCCTTAAGTATCAAACATACAAGTGCGCCCAAAGAATCTATAAGACAAAGGACACAAAAATAAAACCAACCCTAAAGAACACCAGAATAAAAAGGCACCCAGTTAACAATAACAAAGTTTAACTCAAATATAATCCATAATTAGATGTGACTAGTAGTAAAGAAAAAGGAACTAACAAACAAATTAACATTAAAAGTGAAAAGAAGTAAAATATCAACAAAAACAAAAGAATAATCAAACTCCAAATATGTCTATACACTACAATGCCAATCGAGAAAATGGGGATTGTGCTGCAATGGTAGAAAGAACTACCTGCACTAGTATAGGTAGCACAGTATGATTGGTGGAGGGTAATCACATGATCACCACATTGCTGCAATGGCACAAAAATGAAGGGGTATAAATGACTAGTGTGCTGTTGAAAATGTTTAGCAATGCTTAGAGGGCAAATCAAGGTTGAGATAACAGGTTCTGAAGCTAGACACTATTGAAATGAAAGATCCCACCAAAGTTATTTCATGGGAGCAGGACTTAAGGGAATTGCCTCATATAGATAAGTCAACTTTCCCAAAGCAGAGAGGATGCCTTTGGTAGATGGAATAGAGGAAAAGTAGGCATACCTAAGACTCCAGGAATGTCAAGGAAACAGGCAAAGAATTCCTTGAAAAATCTTTATTTAATAATCCTAAATGCACCAGATAATAATGAGTAGATAAAAGCTGAAAAACGGAATTGTGAATAATCCATACCATAGAAGAAATTAACTGGGTAATTGACCGACTTTGAGTCACCAACTGAAATGACGATTGAGTGAGAATAAGCTAATCATCAATGTTATAATGAAAACCAACAATAAGTGATGTAGATGACCAATAAGTGTGAAGACATAATGACCTAAAACCAGACAAAAAGTAATGACTGTCAACTGATAAACTACTCCTCAATGGTAAAAGCAAAGTAAATGGTGAGAAGATGGATAAATCAAGCTTTGTAAAAAAGAATCATCGATATTCACTTTCAGTATTAAAATACCACAATGAAGGAATTCCCTAAGACCCTCATGTTTTCCATCTTGAAATGAAAAATATCCAGATAATGAAATAATACTTGAAAGATCTATTATAAATTTCCAATCTCCTGATTTTTTTTTGTAGTACAAAGAGACTAGAATAAAAACATTGGGAAGAATGGAGAACTATTTTAATAGTACCTATCTGTAAAAGGTTTAACATATGCACAATAAGTCCTATGGAAGAATTGTGGTAACTAATGCATACTGCATTGCATCACAACTTTGAGACATGATTGTTCACAGCATAAGAGCAAACAAGGAAAAGCTTTCAGTATTTCAGAAGCAAGACTAACATGATTTGAAACCTTGTTATTAAATTAGACACAGCAGTTAATATACATTTCTGTGATACTATAGAGTGAGGTGAACCACTGCAACTAGTAAACAGGTTGTTGAACAGGAATATGACAAAAACTTTCTTAAACAAACAAAATCCCTGGAAAATAGTAGAGAATAATTTACTAAACAAAACATGTCATCATTTTTTACACCAATTTTAAAGATAAGATGAGCTTCAATAGTTATCACTAAAACATAGATTAATATTGATAAGAATAAATAGTTGCCTTGTTTGCTGAGTGAGTTTAAGAAAGATAACTCATGATCTAAAAACATCAAAATGGAAACTGAGTGGAAAGAATATTGACTGAGAGCACAAAAGTTATTAAGTAATGTATTTATTAACATGCAAGCATAATCATATTAAGAAAAGTAAAAAATGCTTAAGTTATAAAAACAATGCATATGATTTTTTATTTTATACCAGGTGGTATATTGGAATAAGTTACAATTTACAAGCTTAACTTAGTTTCCTCAACAATGGCTTGACATTCAACAAATCTCATGTATATGTTGAAATATATATATATCAGTTAAGTTTTCTGTGATAAATTTCATAATTTTCCACACTATTATTTATAACTGGCTAAGCTGGGACCATAAATAACTCAAAATTTAGGGAGAAGACACTTCTTACATCCCAACACCGAGAAGTTTGAAAAAACAGGGAGAAGTGGGAAAGAGGACTTGAAACAATACAATGATGAATCATAAATTATGACTTAATTATAATTATAAATAAATTCATACAACAAAATTCTGTTTTTTCTTTTTGTTACATAGAAAAATAAAACTATTCAAGTGAAGAATGAACCAAGTTTTATAAACCCCAGTTTTGGGGAGTGCTCTGTAACCATAACTGCAGTGACATGTTTGATATGACTTGGCTGTTATTTTAGTAATTAACAATTTTTACTGCTTTTACAGTAGGTTTTGACGAGGAAGAATTTTTATTTGAATAGGTAAAACTTCTTGATCGTTGGTGCAATCATTCTTAAGTAGGTAGGTTTTAACAGAAAATAATGTTTCTGTATCTAATTCAACAATATAACAATGAGAAACAATGTATTTAAGTTAAAGAATCAGTATAGGTTACTTATGCATATCAATTTACATGGACTTACAGGATATTTTTTTTATTTTCATAGCTAATTAGTAAAATTCTTTGACTTTTTAGTCAAAACCTTTCTCTGTTGTTGCAGGAAAGGGGAAAGAAAATGTTGCCCTATAAATTTATACATGGGTTTAATTTTGAACATTGTCATCTTGGATGTTGTTAATTTTATTTGATTCAAAATTATGCTTGTTGGGAAGTGTCTGTTATAAAATTTCTGTGATGCAGATCAAGTTACATGTATGAAATCCATTACAGAAGGAATGTTTAAACTATTTGTAATATTTAAATATGTAATTAGTATTTTATACTTTGTTTGAGTGCCTAATCTGTGTAAAACATGAAAAGTACAAAACAATGTTTGTTCACGTCATTGATTTGTTAATTTAAAAAATCAATCACTATATTAAACAACAGTTAAACTTGTCACTAGTAACTAAACTCAAATGAAACCACACAAATATAATCAGAGTATGATTATAAACAATAGCCACTAAAAAGTGTGAAACTTATCAGCATTCATAGGAACACCCGATAACATTTAAAACCAACTAGAGCTAATAACAATAGAGAAAATAAAGATTTTACACATATTAATTTCAATACTCAGTTTACATTCATCTCTACGTATTCAGACGACAACAAACTGCTGATATAGGTTAATTAAAAGAACGTTAACACTCAGTGAATTCACAGAAATCTGTATAATGAAATCAACTCAAGTAATTATTAGATGAGAGAATGGAATTAAAAATTTTCTACTTTCAATAACTGCTGTTTCATACTCAATTACTTACTTTAAATTAAATGACCTTATTAGGTTCTGAACCAGATCCACATCTTTATAGCAGTATATATACATATGCAATGTGGGTTTCTTCTTTGGCCATCTAAGCATTTTTTCTCGCTTGGTCCAGTCTTTTACACCCCACTCTATTGCCCTTGGTAATATTTGTCTCGTGATACTCTCAACCTATATCACTTTTTCGAGACTGACTACATCCCAGTCTCTAACACCGGCTCTTAGTGGGGAAGAAAGTAGGGAGTGTCAACGGAGGTAAGTATTATTGGAAAAACATTTTCAATTTAGGAAAATATTAACTTCCAAACATACTTAACTCCACTGACACTTATAGCTAAAATCCCACAATGAGAGGGGCTGGTGAGGGCATTATTCATACAGAAAGTGTCTGCATAGATCATGGATATACGAAGATAGGATAGGTATCCGAATGGGGGAACTGCACTACATCCAGAACAGGTATGCTCTTAACCCTGAACTTAGTTCCTATATCGAGGGTGGAATTGTATACGAGTGATCATCACTGTAGGCCAGATCCAACAACATAGCAGATGTTCCACTACTCGGGTTGGAATTAACTCTTTCAACCCGGGCTCAGCCCCTGTCACTGACCTTGTAACCATCTTGTGCTTGTTATAGTTTTTATGCTATAACTTTTAAATTAGTAAGCAAATGTTAACAAAATTTGGCAGTTTGTTAGTAAACATTATACACAAAATATCTAATTTTTTTTATAAGTCTTAAGGTTTGTAGAGCAATGTTTCCCTCATGCCTTTTTTTCTTTTCACATTCTGCAAAGTAATTTTCTTCTTAACATTAAAAATACTTTTATGCCTTTCACCTGTGACCCATCTCAAAAGGGTTAATAAGTTTATATATCTCCAAGCAAATGTTTAGTATTTTTATGGCATCAATACAAACTACTTCTGACACACTTTCAGGGATAATAATGTTAATCACATTTGTTGTTTGATTTTTAAAATTTTGACATCTACATACATGTGTATTAAGAGATTTGACCAACAAGTTAATTTTTCAATCAGAAGAACTGTACGTAACCACTCACTATTGTTTTTGTGTAAACCATTATGTGACAACAGTACTATGTATTCTTCTGCTTCCTGCTGTTACTGAATATAATTACAAAAACACGTACAAAAGTATAACATCATGAACTATTAACGTGCTGAATGAACATTTTCTAATTCTTCAGAAGTTAAACCAAGAACATTTCTAATAAGTCATGGTTAATAGTTTCATACTATTCAATAAAAATCAATTGTAACAAAATATAGACATTGCTGTAGTGTAAAGGATACCTTGAGTACATTTGTAACACTGCCCAACATCAATATGCTTGTAGTATTGTTTATTAACATTTGAAACCAAGAACAGTATGGTCTTCCATCCAAAATCAATATCACAGTTTCTATTTTTGAGTAACATACCTCTTAGTGAAGGAACAATTACCACACATAAAATCTGAGTTACTGCCAAGTTAAGTTAGCTAGAGATTATTAACTAAACCAAGAAATAATCTGCTTCAATTCACAATGCTAATCTAACTTACTGATACATCAAAGCACAACGTATCATACAGAATTGGAATAATCATATAGATCTTGATAATGCTAACAATATAAAGAAAAAGTTATGTTCTTTAATTATTTGCATTTCTCTGACTTATACTTTTTGTTTATTATTTAAGAAATAGCACTGACACCAAAGATGTACAGTTTCTCCCATCACAACAATATACAGAGATGCAAGAATGTCCTGCAAATCTTTCACAAAGCTGAGTAGACAACAATATACAGAGATGTAAGAATGTCTAGCAAATCCTACTGAGCTTTGTGAAAACAACAATATACAGAGATGAAAGTGTCCCTTATCTAAAAATCCTGAAAATAATTGAAGCCAAGTAGGGAGGGGGGGGGCACCCCAAATCCTGCATCTTGATGCATTTTAGTACTTAAAATTCACTTAAACAAGTTACACCATTTTCTTACATCAATGATTATCAAATACATGTGAGG
>NW_013667185.1:19704-31723 GCF_000517525.1 Limulus polyphemus
AGTTATGGAAGGATGGGACTACTTTCATGATTGGAAGTATAAATAGTCCACGTAAAGAAAGTGTATCCAATATTTGTGTCTTATGGTATCTCAATAATGCAATACATTCTTAGAAATGGAGAGTACTAGATTTACATATAATTTGGTGGCTTTTCTTACAGTCTGCTATAGAAACATTTGACCATGCTTGTCCTGCCACTGTCGTTGAATTAAATGACAAGATTGTTACTCAAATCAATGCAGTTAAAAAAATCTACTCAAAGAAGTGACTTCATTTCCTTTTTTGTTACATCTATCTAGATGCATCACTCTCAGTCACAAAACAGAAAAGCAAAATTTACAAACAAGTATCTGTCATAATGTCAGTTGCAGAAGCTACAATTAATAGTGTGTGTCAGTATCAGACACATGAAAGCTAAAAGACTTTATACTACATTGCAACAACAAATCTGAAATTAACACTAGTCCTGTTTCCAACAAGATGTGTAGAGGTAGCTAGAACCATATATGATTTTGGTATGTTCAAGCTTAATCACATCAAAAGGAAGAACCATAATTTTCAAGAGTTATGATGCAGACAGCTAGTGAGAGTTACTGAATCTGAAACAACTGTGTTCTGATTTTTCAACCATTGCAGCAGTGTTCCCAGTTACTCCTTGTGAATGTATCTTTAGCTTGTGAAACTGTATTTAAGTACACAGGTTTCATAGCTGATTGCTCCCAAAGAATGTAAAAAATTAAACAAAGCTGAGTCTCTAAAGAATAGAAGGAATCTGACTGAAAGGTTCAAAATTTTAAAGTGAATAAATTGGATTGATGCATCATATTTTTTCATGGTAAATGGTAGGACTAGGGGACACAGATTTAAAATATGATGGGATATAAGTACTCTGTATATTAAGCAATTTTACTCTTTGAACAAGGTGGCCAGCCTATGGAATAGACTGCTTCTTGCAAGAGCATTGGGAGAGTTCAACTGAAGGCTTGATGAATACTTAAAAATCAAGGCTGACAAAAGGCATCAATGTTTGATGAAATGAATGGAATAGCCAAGATGGACAAGGGAGCCCACTGCTGTCTCTCAAATGTTAAATTTTTGTCACATCATTCAGCTACATGGATGTTATAGAATGTTTGAAGAAACCAAGGACTAACCTGCAAACTGAGTGCTCTTGATCACTGCTTTACAATGCACAGGATATGCTTTTCGTATTTTTAAACTGAAACAACCTGATGTGGAAATTTATGGTTGATGTTTTATAAAATATTTTCTTTATTGACTTTGTAAAAATACCAGACTTCCAATACCTTTAACATCTATATGTATCAGAATGGCCACAAAAGTTTCATAATAAAAACTTCAGTAGTCATATTCAATACATAATTACTACCACCTCACATTGGATTTATGAAATTGACTTGTACATTTATGCTTGGTGGACAGTACTAATAAAACTTTGGTACATCTAACACCTTCTGGTGTATCATATGTAGAATTTGACATTTTCTATTAACTCTCACAAATAATTTTTCAGTCCTTATTATATATTAAAAAATAATACTAGCATAGATTTTGTTTTTATTTTTACCTTTTATTATTATTTGTCTTTCTAAGTTTACAGCCATCTTACATTGATGAAAATAATGCTCCAAATTATCAAATTTCTTTGCAAATCAACATCAAAGCCCATTTATACCTACAAGGATTTAAGCAATTCACAGAATACATGTAAATAACCCTGAAGAAAAAGACATAACTATTTTTAGTGCAAATATTGTATTAATACCTAGTTATCCCTATGTGCTTGGGTGGAGGTCAAAATGTGCATCCGATGACCTTTTAGAGAAGGTCTTTCAATATGATATTACATATTTGATGTCAGAGTTGCGAACTATTCATTCTATCTTACACTGCTGATTTAATGACATTTAATGGTAAATATCAAATATATGGGGATACTGAAAAAAGTACCGATATGCAATTTGGAGGTTCCAGAGGCTATGTAATGGAAACTGTACAATGATCAAAAGGTATTCTTATTCTTCACATGAACATCACCCTGTACTCCAGCTTTTAAGAGTCTGAATCAGACTGACAATGCCAATTTATAGACATATCTTGAGTACAAATACTTTTGTAACACATCTGATTTTTTATGCAAAACATATAAAGTTAATGTAGTAAATTTGGTATTATAGTGAACACTCCTTCTCCAATATGGGGTCAATTAATTGGACTGACCTCATGCACCTTTGGCTATCATATTTCTTTATTCTACTAAGCAATTTATATTGTGTAGTGTTTAAAGATGGCTCATATTTTCAATGGTTATGTAAGTAACATGGAAGGAACAACTATGAAAATAAACCTATATCTTTCTAAAAAGTATCAACACTACTTCAAATTCAAATAGGATCTTAATAAGTTCACTATTTAAAACCACAATATAGATCTCAGAAGTAAAATTTCAAACAGTTTATCTCAGGAACCATAGAACTGAAAAATAATTGTAATTATACCTTAGTTTAATGATACTACTTTGAATTATGTCACAATAACATAGTCATTTCCATTCATATGTTCAAAATTAACCCAAGGTTTGTTTGCATATCATGATGTTCATCCAATGCAAAATATTTCAAGCAGCAAATGATCCATTTAACTTATGATGAGAACTAACTTCCAATCACTACTGCACAAGAAAAATCAATACATAAGAAATTAAAATATTTCTGGTCATTAGTAATTTTAGATACATTTTGTGAAGTTATATAGTTAATTTTAATATGCTTTTCACTCAATCTTGGTACCTTAGTACTAGATTATACTACCTGAGATGAAGCTATCCTCCTCTGTACATTAGCAGCATGACCAAACTTGGTCATAGGATAATCCTGGCTGAGAAGACATTCAATTTCACTGTCTCAAAAACACTACAGTTTAATCACTAGATCATTTTACCTGAGACAAAAGTTATGTTTTGGATATTGGCACAACAGAATTGGGTTGAATTTGTCAAGAGTATGACTAGTAAATATAAGGAGAGAAAAATCATCTTTGCTGCTGTAGATGGAACATCCTTAGAGAGGTGAGATCACAACAATGCATGAACCGAGGGATGGATCAAAGTCTGACCAAACAACATCATCATAGATGACTGTTTCACAAGTTAAATCTGTAACAGAATTGCTTTCTATCACTTGAGCATTATCGAAGGCAGAACTGGAAGGCTGTATTTCATTACTTAGAATATCACAGTCAATTGTAAAAGCAGAAGTATCTGCCAAATCACATTCTTCTTCATTGTTATAGATGCTATTATTTCTATTGTCATTGTAGTCACTTTGAGCGGAGCCTGGAGAACATGAAGGTAAAAGAGCCGAGCCAACTGTTGAAAAAATACTACATTCTCCATATTCATCCATGTAGTCAAGATTTCTATCATCTGGTGATCCTTTGACAATACTATTTAAAGTAGGCATCTGGGGTCTTACGCAGCGTCGATACCTTAGAAAATCAATGTTTGTATGTAAATATTATTATAAAGTTTATTCATCAATTTTCACTCATAAGATATACTTTCACACCAAATAAAAAACATGAATATGAAAAAATACTGGAATTTGGGATCCTTCTTCAAGCTTGACCTAAAACAATGCTTGTATTTCAGAGGGAATAGAAAATACTACATATTTTTAGTGGATTCAACCGACTTAGTATTTTGTATCAATTTCTCAACTTTGCAAACAAAAGATATTTTCAATAAAATTGTATATGCATTATTCTTAGTACTTACACAGAAAAGTAGAATTTTGATTGTGAAAGGGGGGTAACTAGGGGTGGTGAGGTCCTAAGAAGAGGAATTTTCTTTACCAAGTTAATAATAAAAAAAAACATTTATGGCAAGCCTTCTTTTTAAACTACTTTAGCGTAATTCATCTACCATAATGATGATTTGATGAAATGGTATAGGTACACCTATTTATTCCAACTCATTGTTGTAAATAATACTATGTCTCTACATCTCTAGGAATTCTCCTCCATCATAGTGCAATATTATTAATATTCATTACATGTTTTGTTGTTCAAACTAAATGTGGAAACTTCTAGTTTCATTTATTAACTTAATCAATTTTTAGAATGTTCTATTTGTTTGGCAGAAGGTTCAAAGCATTATTATGAATAATTCATGTTTATCTGTAACCTTGTAGATCTGAATTATAGCTGTCAATTTAATAATAAGCATTGTACAACTATATAATGAATATAATAGCTTATTTAGCTGCTTTAAACATGTCATCAAGCATAAGACAAATGTGTGTGGCATTATCCAATGATCAGCATCATTTCTTTATCTTTTCTAACTTATATTTTTATATTTGCACCTTCTTATAGAAATTTCATCGGAGGGACAGGGATACCTTATAGAATGGAGAAGCCAGAAGTACCCTCCTTTCCCTGAATCATTCACCTATAACTTCATTTGTAAACAAAATAGTCATAAAAATATGGTCACTGATGGACATCTAAAAATAACAAAAAACTGGTCTACTTGAGTAAAACAAATCCTGTATATATATATGTGTGTGTGTGTGTGTGTGTGTGTGTGTATAAATGAGATCTTCAAAACCATTTAGTCAAAATAGGAACTAAGAAACTGGCATAAATAAATTTAATTTATGGAGAAAAACTGTTATTTTGGCACAACCTGGAAATTTAATTGGTATGAATATACGTGAATCTATTGAGATAATTAAATGTAAAAAAAGTAACTTTAAATTATTTAATAAGGATGATGAACCTGATGGAAATGTCAGTAGATGGCATGAAATTCTTTAATATGTAAATTCATGTTTTGATAATTGTATAAATAAGTGTTATTTTTGCAAAACATTAAACTCCTGAGGATGACGCAATAGTATACATTGAAACATGTAGAGCGTATGAGATTGTTTTCCAGTTTCATTGGGGTTTTTTACCACTTTTTATCCTTTACAGTAAGTTATCATATTTTAATAATTTGGAGACTGGAAACAATCTCATTTTTATAGAATTGTGTATAAAATAATTATTGTTTTTTAAAAATTGAGAGTTTTTAAGATTAAACATTGCACATATGCCAAAAGAAATAAAAAAGTATAAAGATTGTTGATTTGTTATTCTAAATCATTCCTTTATATTTTCTTAAAGAATAGAAGATTCCCAACTTATGGAAAATCTGTTATTAAAGTAAAACAAATGTTTAATACACGATGTAAATCCTTTTACTTGCATTATATATACATGTAGAAATGGAAAAATACTACATAATGATAATATATGCTGATTTGTAACAAAAAAAATAAAAAGACTGTGCATAATGTTAAAATCTACTGGATTTTGTACAATGATGAAATCCATCGGTCTCAGGACTCGATTTTAATGGTCCTCCGACATAACTAAAAACTTTCTTGGATGACCAGCTTAAACCAGGAATAGACCCTTACTCAAAACTACACTGCAGTCTGCTGTACGTTTATCTATCCATGCCCACACTACACATGTAATGTTTACTCCGATACTTGACCAAAATTATTCATAAATTCCCAAACTAAGAAATTGAAAATTTTGAACCCCAGAAAAATATCTTTTGGTCCATTTTTTTTTTAAATATTGTACTTCATACAAGAGAAATGTTGCTACAATCCACCAAAAGGGGTTGAAAATGTTAGGAAAAGTTTGCTTTTATAACTGGCTAAACTTTCTATCGTGACAAGCAGTGCATTTGAGTTGCTTTATGCATGTAAATTTTGTATGGAGATAAACTGAGCATGAATGGCTCTGTGTAGTAACATAGTACAGTGTATACAGCTCAATTAGTTACATTACAACACATTGCATTGCTCATTGTTTGCATGCATATATATGGGTGGGTGGCAATTCATAACGTAAATGAATGCCATTAACACGATTATTTAGTGAGATTAATTTCTAGTATGGATGCTTACGACAATAAAACCAATATGGCTGTCCCAACTTCTTACTGATAAACCTTTCATAGGAACTAAAATGATCAAATGTACAAAATCAAACTCAGAATTTTCATTGTTAATCGTTACACTTGAAACACTGACCCCCTTTCAATTACACGCGTATAGGCCTAAGGCTAACATCAGACAGACACATCCAATCGAGTGTAAGAAATACGGAAAGCCTGGCTACCATGAGAATAGCAAGAAAATCCATGAATTAAACATAACATTAAAATGATAACTGCAAACAAAATTTTATGAAAGTTTGATCAGTAAGAAACAGAATAACAATAAATAAAATAAGGTTATCTTTGCCTCTTTCCATATCAGTGGTATATATGTGTGTGTGTGTGTGTGTGTGTGTGTGTGTACCTATGCAGCACTGAGGCATTGTACAAATATTGCAGTATTGTAGTACATGCGAGAGTTCTGATGCAATTCTAGTCTTACTATAGGCTGTACTTGGCAGGCAAGCCAAGCTGGTTAGAATGAAAACATTGAACATGATTGGCCAAGATCACTGTTCTGTTTAAATGTTTTACAGGTCATTGACTGTTTGTTTCCTTAAGATACTACGTAACATTAACATAGTTTAGGCATATATTTTTTTCCAATGTAATGAAACTTCCCAGGAAATAAGATGTCAAAAATTAGTTGAATAAAAATGCATAATTGCCAACTAAACATTAACTGTTCTTTTTGGAAATAAATAAGATACAAGAACATCAAAATTCTTGTAACTGGATCATTTTCACTTATTTGTAGATCAATATTGTCGTAATTGGATCTTTTTTTGAGGATTTACATACTTTTATTTTGGACAACCAATATAGCCTTCCAGACAACCTCTGAAATGTCTTTAAAATCAAGCTCTGTCTGTATACAATAGTGAAATTTACAGGACTGTGTATAATTGTGAAACTTAATGGGTTTTGTACAATGGTGAAATTTACTGAACTGCATACAATGGTGGAATCTACTGGGCTGTATACAATGGTGATACTTATTGTACTTTGCACAATGGTGACATTACTCAGGTTGGACAATGGTGAAATTTATCTACCTGTGGACAATGGCAGAATTTACTGGATTTTGTACGATAGTGAAATTTACTGGACTGCATGCAAAGATGAGATTTACTGGTTTGTGTGCAATGATGGAGTTTACTAGTCCATACAAAAAGAGGATTTCTGGTTTGGACAAAGATGAAATTTATTGGTTTGCATAAAATGATAGTGATAATTGGTCTGTGTACAACTAATGGGTCTACTGATATAGATGTATCAAAATAAGGTTTACTGGTGTGTGTGTAAAACGTAAGTCTTACAGAAAGTACTATGTTCAATGACAAGGTTTACCAGTCTGGTATAAAAATAAGGTGTACTAATTAATATACAACTACAGGGTCTACTGGTATGTACAAAAAGGAGGTTCACTAGTATATAAAAATATGACATTCACTAGTACGTACAAGCATTGTTTACTAGCTGTACAGAAACAATGTTCATTTTTCTGTACAGAGGACGAGCTTATTCGCCATTTTGTTTTATAACATCAGGAGTAGAGAAATAGGCTTAAAACTAGAAGTTACTGCATATGAAAATATCTCCATCTCAAAATTTAAAAACCTTTCTGAAATAAATTAATGAAGTTAGGTCTAATTAAGAAATATTTCTCCAGGTTCAAAAAATCACTAAAAAAATTAAAAGTTTGGAAACAATTGAAATGACTACTGAGTTTCATTAACTTGGAAACACAATTTTTCTAAACCATTACGTCACCATCTACTGAAATTTACAAAAATATTTAACTGAGATTAAGAAGACCAAATTATAGTTCACTCTTACTTGCAAGCTTGCTTGATGATGTTTGGTCCACCAAATTTCTTCTTATCACTAAGAAAAAAAAAAAGTTATTACCACAAGAATTTATAACATATATATATATTTTCATCTTTTGTTTTCTTACTCATTAATCTTGTTAACCCAAACAGGTACTGAAACCCCAATTTTTTTCATTCTATTGATTTTACTCAAACTTAAATAGAACTATTCTAAATTTTGATATCAGATCTTTCAACATTAAAACAATTACCTAGATAAAAAATTACTCAGTTTATAAAGTTCTCTAAAGAACAAAACTTAAGATTTTGTGCAATCATTTTACATTGAAATATTATATTCAGATGTTCATGTTATGCTGGCAGGATGACCTCTTGTCCCATATCATCACTGGCTATCCTGTCACTGGGGGAATTCTTTCTAGGCAAGTGGTCAAGTGAATCCACTGATGGTTCTATTCTTGTTAATCCTCTGAAAGAAGTTTCAACAGGAACCCTGGGTTCCTTTTAGTAACCCAGTTGGCCTTTCTCTCAATGATGTACTTTCAAAGGTAATCATGGTAATGACCTTTTACATGGGCTGCCTACCTTTCTGGACTATGTAAGCCACATCATGATTCTTTCAGCATAATTTAATGACTTCCCAACATCTACCCAAATTTTGGAGTTTGTCCAATCTTGTGATGAGAATTGTTCAACCATACTATATCACAATTATAAAAATTGGTTTTATCAGCATTAACATCATAGGGAATTTTCATTATATCACAAGCAGATTGATGATTCTCCCAGATAAAGTCATGCAGGACATCTTTACTCTTCAGTTCCACAAGAGCTCTTCAACCATCAATCCCTTAGGACAATAATATGAAAAAATATGAGGCCAGAGCCAACTGAAAGGGAAGGAATGAGAACCAAACAATCAACCAATGCAGACAAACAAAAAACTAGGCAGACAAATCAGAATGTGGCGAGTGGTAAGACTGAGAATCAGTCATCCACTACTGAGGAAAGTTCTACCAGAGAATGAGAAACTGCCATCATGATTCAAAGAAATACCAAAGTTGAGTGAAGTGAGACAGAATGGTATTTAAATGACAACTGTCCACCTTTGTAGGAATGATAAAAAGATACAAGTAATACCCCAAAGTGGGGTTGAAGAATTGAACTAAGATGTTTGAAACAGATGGGGTGAAAAGTAGAATAACAGGAAAATCCAAGAAAGAACCTAAGGAATTCAACAGGTTGAAGCAAAGGAAGCCCACCAGTAGACACAGTGGGGAGAGCAGAGGTCCCATAGAACTGGAGCCAAGGGGTGATTCCAGAAACAAATACCTCCAAGACTTGTGATAGCCAGCCTACAAAGAGAAAGAGAGATATGGGTAGTAACAAGAGGACAAGGAACAGAAGAGACGGTGACCAAAGAAGGTCATATACTATAAGAAACCCAGGCAAGAGACTAAAATGAGCATAGACGACTACTGAAGAAATATTTCCAAAAAACACATCACAAGGAAAAGATGCGAGAAAGAGGTCCTGGTAAGGAGATTGAGAAATGTGAAAGAAATGCAACCTGACAAAGTACACCCAACAACAAAAATAAAGAAATCAAGATAACTGGGATAAAACTGATGGCAAGATGAAAAACAGATATATCTATGTTGCCCTTTTAAAGTTGACAGGGTCATAATGGAAAGCCTCCAAATGAATGAGAAACATGAGAATGAACAAAGAATTTGAGGAAGAGAAGATGATGATTAGATGGAGAGAAAGAAAAGGGAAGGGAAAAAAAGGATTCCTAAACTGAAAGATTCATATAAATGAGGCTTAAGAAATAAGATAGCCTGAGATTCAGCAAAATATTACTGGAGAAAGTCAAAAACAAAATACACATGCCTGTAGAATCCAAGCAATGAAGGATGAAAGTGGGACTATCTGATCCATGTTGGGAAGAGGAAACAAGAAGCAAATGTAGGCATGTAACAAAAGATGGAGCAGCCACAGTAATGGTAGTAATATCATTGTCCACCAGTGTCTTTAGTAACCATGGCAATACTGTGAAGGAATGTTAAAAACCTCAGAGATGTGGAAAATGTGGGAATCAATGCATAATCAAGTAAATCCAAGAAATTTATGTTGTGGTGCTCTGTTTTTGTAAAATGTGTAAGTGTAGATTTTTTTTTAATCAGTTAAGGAGAAAAGGAACCAAGTACAGCAGTGGTGCATAGACCTAATGATGATCTTGTATGGTGGAGTAAGTAATAGAAACAAACAATGGGACATTTGTCTCACAAGTTCAAAGTTGATTAAAGGAAAATCAGAGAGAAGATACTTAAAATGAAATTTCAAATTGATAACTTAAAAACTTAGTTCACATAATTAAGAAAAGAAAGCATGACAAATAATAACAAAAGGTTAAAACAATAAGTACAAAAACTCCAGTAAATCTAATGAAAAAAAAAATAATCTGAAGACCAGCAGTGCCGAGAAAAGAATGAGCCTGTGTTCACATGATAATGCTCATGGGGATAACTGTGCATGGAAGATGTGTCACCCTCATACTGGTGGAGAACTATAGTCTAGTGATGATTACATCACAGGCTGGCAAAATACATGTTGAAACGTGTAGGAGTGAGAGCTTTGTTCAAGATTTGTGGCACGTGCAGGAAATTTCATGGCAGTGTGCATGAGGTAATAGCTCATGGTGGAGCATAAAGGTGAGTAACATTTCTGAATTTCATAACTTTATGAATATATATAAAATGGTTCACATGAAACTGGAAAGAAAGAATAATCACAGTTTCTGTAAAAAACAGTTATCAGACCTTCAACTCAATAAGCTTTGTTATCTGCCCAGTTCCTTAAGTATAGTTTTTCTACTTAACATTGAAAACCATTTTGTAAACTCATGTAAGTTCATTTATAATTTTCCCATTTGGAATTTTTGTCATGGTTGTCAGATTTTGAACACAGCAATTACGCAAGCTACAAACCAAAAACAGCAATTATCAGACCTAATCAGTTATTTTTGTCATAAGACAAATTCAATTAGACTTAATGTGTTTTTAAACAGTTCACTTTATTTGGTCCCTTAGAGATTTTTTGAGAAGAGTGTATAATAGTATTTCAACCAAACTGGTTATGGCAAGCAAAGTGAGGTTGAAATACTATTATATACTATTCTCAGAAAAATCCCAAAGAACTAAAAAGAATGTGTTTAGAAATAAAAGTCTATTACTAATGCCTTATTACAAATATATATTTAATTATAATCATAATTTATCAGCATAAGACATAACAATTGGCAGACCCTTTTAGATATTAATGATAAACTGTATTGTAAAATAAATCGTTATTCTTGCAGAGATGTTGAAAATGGCTTCAATTATGTTTGTAATATGAAAAATATCCAATTTAATTACTCTTTTGTTGTTTTTAATTTTGCAAATATTTCTTCAAGAAGTTAGAATAATTAAATATTTTACTGATCTTAAAAATGACCTTGACAATGAAAATAAGATCTATAGCAAACTCTTATGTTGGAAATTGTTGTTTTGGTGACACTGGCTTTACTATTAGATGCAACTTGTATCCGTTTTTGAAATTTTCTTTAAACAGTGTTGTACTTTTAATAGATGACTTGATATAAAGGCTTGGAATTATTATAAATATCTTGTGTTCTAGAATATTACATGTATACTTACAGGCAATAACTACACCTTCCACATTCTTCTGCAAGACAGCCTTCACAATTCTTACACCTAACCTTCCTCACACGATCTGACTGCTGGACACACTTCTTGGTCAATTGGTTCGAAACTTTAGTTTTATAAGGAATTTTATTGATCTTTTTAGAAGATAAGGGCACTTTTCTATTATTCTTTAGCTTTTCTTTGATAATCCCCTCTAAATAATACTTCCCTGCATTACTAAATGATTGACTGTTGACTTCCAGTGAGCCCAAGCCATCTTGGTCTGAAACTCCTAAAAATATAAAATGACCAAGAAAATAGATATTTTATTTTTTAAACATAAGCCTAACAAAAATATCAAGAACCAAAACTAAAATTTCCATACATTCCATCATAGAATTCCATTAACTCTTTCAGCAAGGGCTCGGTCCCTGGGACCGACCTCGTAACCTTAATGTGCTTGTTATAGTTTTCA
>NW_013667185.1:31930-32811 GCF_000517525.1 Limulus polyphemus
ATATGCAAAATATACATTTTTTTTTATTAACTCTTAAGGTTTGTTAATAAATGTTTTTCTCATGCCTTTTTCTTCTTTTCGCATGTTGCCTATCCAACAGGCAAAGTAATTTTAATTTTAAGATTAAAAAATACTTTTATGCATCAGAAAATTTTCAAATTTCACATGCAAAATCTTTATATTTTATCTGTTATTTTCACTAATGAATCTCTGTATGGGTTTGGTAAATTTGACCGATCTTGTAACCACCATAAAAAGTAGGAAATAAACATAAATTATGGCTCTCTTGTTCTAGAATGACAACAAATTATAACAGGAAAACATAAATGTTTAGATTAAATACCTTAAATCTCATAACATTATACATTTATATATATTTATTATTTTTATTATATTGACCTTTCAGCTGTGCCAGGCTAACATTAACAATACAGAAGTTACAATGACATGGCACACGTGCATTCGTGTTACTGTATTCAATAATATAAAACTGACCTTTAGTCTTTACAAAGTGACCTGTCTTGGCTGTGTTTTAGTAGACTAGTATTTTGTAAAATACAGTCACATTTCCATTATTATACATTATACATGTATATAGAATATTACTGTTTAGAAATAAGTTCTTGAACTTATGTTTCTTAAAAACAGTAAATAAAGAAGTAAAGCAAACAATTATCTTTTCTAGTTACAATCTTTGTACTCGGTTGCTGCTTGACATGGGTTGCTAGGCCATTTAAAATTTGACATGTGGAGGATATGAAACAAAATTGTTAGATGTTATATATACAGTTGAATAACCAAAAAACCATAAATAACTATATTTATACCATAGAATTCCACTATAATTTATGAAGCTTAGTAACTAAGCTCTATTTGGGTCT
>NW_013667185.1:32821-42101 GCF_000517525.1 Limulus polyphemus
AACCAAAAAACCATAAATAACTATATTTATACCATAGAATTCCACTATAATTTATCAAGCTTAGTAACTAAGCTCTATTTGGGTCTAAAAAAATATGAAATTTTGAGCAGACTAAAGACACAACCTACTTCCTTGAAATCTTGCTTTGAAAGAATGTGACAGCACACTAGGGGGCATTCTGAGCTGTCAATTGGTTATTCACATATCATTTATTGAAGTAAGTGTATATAAGGGACTATTTCCAAAAGTGGAAAGAGGTGAGTGGGACCACTGTGTTTGATTCAGTACATGAGTAATATCTCAGCAAATAGAAAAGATACAAGGTTCTTATTTTATACTATAGCTTATCAATATCAGTAATTTGAGTTCCTAATTTATACAAAACTATAGACTTAGTATTCTGACATCACAAACATCTAATATGAACCAGTACTGCATTCAACATACCACATGACACACAGAAATTGATGTTTAACTGTATATTTTTTTAATATTTACTTATAAATTAAGAAATTAAATAATGTATAATACTAAAATTTGAATTCTACTCTACAGTTTGATACCAAAGTTATTGACATAAATTCATAAAATAGTAGTTCAATAAAATTTTGAATGCGAGTCAACAAATGAAATGACATGGTTAGGTCATATATACAGTATTTTACTTACAGAAACTTACTTTTATTTTTAATTCAAAAAAATAATCCATACAACATGTGTTAAATCAATGCACCCAGGCCTGACAGAGTTAAATTAAAAAGGACTTGATCTCAATGTGATAATAGTGAGGATGTATCTATATTCTGTTCATCAAACAATGACAATAATATAAAATTACATACTCTGTTGTGCCTCACTTTCTACAACTTTTTCCTTCTCGTCAACAGGCAATGCACTTAAACTAAACTGTTTCTTCTCCTTGCCCACTGGGAACTTAGCCTGCTTCAAGCCCAATGCAACAGCTGCTCTGCGACAGACATGTTTGATTCTTGGTCCTTTCCTTGCTATAACTTCTCGAGATTTCAAAGTATGCTCTGTAAGATAAAAACAACAAAACAGAATTCTCATCTAAGAAATCTAAAAAAATTGTATGAAAAAAAACTTTGGTGATGATAATTTTTATACTTATTTCAATATTCTATATTTGGCTTTTAAGAAAAATTTTGTCCTCAAAAAGAAACAACTGTTAAACAGCACAAATTAAATTTTTTTCTGGAAATCCACATCAATCATAAATCTGGTAATTTTTGACACTTTAGTTATGTATAAAAAGATCAAATAATATTAAGTTACAGCCGAGAAAAGACCATCAATAAACAGCTTTCCTTTTCCATTAGTCTTTTCTTGCTCACAAAAATACATATAAAAAATGCTGACTTAAATTCAAATTCAGCTGGATAAAAATATATACTAACCTTGAAGAAGTTCATTGGTTCAATATATAAATGATGCTAAACATGAGGGTTTCTTTAGTTTTATAAGGAAAACATTAAAATAAATATGCTATTTCATAATGAGACAAAAGATCTCTCACACCACTTTTGCAGAAATTTATCATCAGGTTCCTGCCCAAGTGTTACATATAACTTACTGAAAATACACAAAAATGGTTTACCCCCTCAGACCTATTCCATCTACTCTTGGTTCCCACATCTCCAAACTTGTTAAATGTCTTGTACCTGCATTACGCTCACTAACTGGGAACAGATTTACTGTTAAAGATTTTTTTTCCATTGCTCAAGAGATATCTAAATTTCCTAATGCAAACCAATTTGTTATGGCCAGCTTTGATATTCAGTCCTTATTCACTAACATCCCACTTGAGGAAACAATTAAAATAATTATTAAACAGTTATTCCCAACTAAAAATACCCAGCACTCCATCTTTAAACAGCTTCTTAAACTGATGCTCAAGGATGATCACTTCACTTTTAATGGTCATCTTTATGACCAAATAGACAAAGCAGCAATGGGACCACCTCTAGGTCTGACCTTTGCAAATATTTTTTCTGTTATTACAAGCATCAACAGCTGAATAATTGTCCCCTTTATTACAAACCAGTATTATATAGAAGATACACTGATGATACTTTCCTATTGTTTCACAACACTGATCATGTCAAGAAGTTTTTAAAATACCTAAACTCGCAACATCCATTTACCAACTTTACATGTGAAATGGAATAAAACAATAACTTAACATTTTTAGATGTTCAAATACACAATCTATTTACTGTATGAAAACATTTATTGGCTTGTACACTTGTTTTGACAGTTTCACACTAGACTCCTTCAACCATAACCTTGTTATAAATTATCTAAACAGTGTTCTGGCTACTTCTGTCTTCACTCTCAAATTTCAAAAACTTGTATCACAGATTAATGGTTATCCTTTTCATTTTTTACATTCTTTCACATGAAAATTTTTAATAACTAAAATAGAACCTACCAAAAAGCCACACAAAATATTCACTAGTTATTATCACTCCTTTCATTTTAAACTCAAATCCCAAATTCAAAAAATAATCAAAACATATTACGCACAAATTAAGCTATGTTTAGTATTTATGTCAACATTTAGAATTAAAAGTATGTTTAAAACCAGAGATGATCTACTCATTCCTATGCACTTGTGGGTCGTATATAAATACTCTTGTGGCTACCTATACTGGTAAAACTACATGTCACCTACAAATACATGCACATAAGCTCATGAAAATTTCAGCTAGAAGCAGATATAAGCTAACTAATCCACTTGAGTTTTGTACCAGATTGCACAGTGAGAATAACAATCACCCCATACTTCTAAAAAAGTTTAAGATTCTCAACTCAGGAACCACAGATTACAAAATTTTTCATAAAGAAAGCCTCTCCATTTTCAGTGAACCCTCAACACTAAATAATAACATCAACTTCTTCCTGTTGTCACTAATTTAATCAATTCCAGATCCTCAGTGTTTTTATTTGATAATTATCATTACACTTATATTTAAGCCTTTCTTTATAATGTTTTCTCTTAACAATGTTATTTATTAAACATGTGTATGCTGCACGTTTTATCATACATTACATTATATTGTTACGTTTCGTTCCATCGTATTTGAAAACAGCAAGCGAGTGATTACTCGCCTAAAAATAATATGGTGAGTAATTTTAACCATCCAATGAAAATTGTTTTTTTTTGGGTCCATGCATCATAATGTTGTGAATAAAATGAACAGTAAACTGAAAAAAATCTTTATTTATTTAACTTGTTTTAAAAAATCTATGCATACATGTTATCTTCCTCAAAGTTACACAGTATTGAGTAATTCCTCAAACACCCTTAAAATGCACCCTTGATTATCAACTTTTGATAAAAACAGGCCTAACTGAATTTATGTTTCTTTTATAAGTGAATAACAATATTGGCAGATAATCAATGATGAGAGTGACAGGTTACTCAACCACCAAAAGCAGCACATTCATAAAATTTAGGGAGAGGCTACACATTTGCCCTACTTAATATAAGCTAAGAAATTATCATGCCCCTTTTTTATTATAGCACCCAAACCTGAAATACTGTCTTATAAAACACTGTTTGATATTAAATTAACCAGAGTTTATCCACAGTCATTCTGAGCATCGGAAAAAGTAGCTAAAAAGCCAACCCATGATGTAAATCTGGTCAATTCCACCACTATTCATATTCATTCACAAATATCCATCCGTTTTCGAAGAGCTTTAACACGGCTTAAACCTTACGTTGAACACGAGCATAATTTATGATACAATATCCACGTATCAGCGATACAGTATTGATTCATAAAAATATTTACCTTCACAACCAACGTAGTTCCACATTCTTTTTTTTTGTCTCATAGCCGATGGTAACTGGTAATTCTCACTTTAAAACGTGGACAAGCGTACACTCGTAACGGTCATGATCGTTTTACATGAAAGGCAATTCAGAAAAATGGACTGTAGTTCTCGATTTGGTTTAATGTGTGCTCAACAACAATGCCCATGTAATGGATTGCCTAAGCTTTATCAGTCGCAATATGAAAATACCACTCATTACTTGCTCTAAGTAAGTAAAGTTGAGTGCCTGATTTTAAAAAGGTTTTTACACAATGATAATGACAAATTTACGTGAGCAATTAACAATGCACCTAAAGCAAAACTTACTTGCGTTATTGTGCACAAGTGACATCGCACACCTCAAATCTGAAGGACTATCATTTAACTTTGTTTTTCCTAAACTTCCTATTGAATACAAAAGCTTCCTCAATAGTTAATGTTGTTTTTGGAGTTAGAATATTGTGAACTAACTTTTTGAGGTTTTAACACTAATGATGGATTTTGAAGAAATTTCAAAACGTCCATCATTAAAGATGCTTTTTGTTATTAATATTTATTATGAAACATAAGACTATTAAAAGAAATTTACCAGTTTTTTTCGTTTTTTTCTCATTTGTTGGAAATTTTGCTTGCTTCAAACCTAATGCAACTGCTGCTCTTCGACAAACATGTTTGGTTCTTGGACCTTTTCTCACTATAACTTCTCGTTCTGTATTTAAAAAAAAAAGAGTAATCTTCATGTAAAATACTTCAAATGCTTCTTTTGAAATACATATAATACATAAAAAATTTTCATAACCTATAGATTACTACAATTATTACAATTTTAAAATTTCAGAGTAACTTAAATCTACCTAAACACTTTGAGCAAAATATTCAATGAAACTTAAACATTAACTTTCTACTTCAGTTAACTTGATCCATTTTGAATTCTGCCTCACAGACTTTGATTACTGACAAACTCAAACATACAACTTAATTAAAACTAAACCATCATTTTTAAAATTAAATGCATACTAGTACGATATAAAATGAAATGAAGTACACATTCTAAACTATAGTCTTTGTCAAAAAATTTTATTTGGCTATAATACCTCTTGACATGAATGAAACAAATTTATTTCAAACTTGCCTGATATTGGTCCAGGCAATAAAGGAACGTTGCTAGGCTCATTTCAGCAATGATAACTGTGATTTCTCACAGTTTCCCAAATCTTACAAAGTTTAAAGCAAGTTTAATATTGGTTTAGAATGCTGAAAAAAGTTAGTCATATCCTCATCTTTAAATAAAAATTTAACTAAGGTAACATGTAAAATAAAAAAGCAAAAACAACATTTGAAAATACACAATAAAACTTTATTTGGCCAATAGCCAACATCAGAAATTATTAAACATGTTTTGATAGCTTTTCGTTATCATCATCAGGAGTGACACATACCAGGCAGATGGAGCTATATAAGCAATGGGATTAATTCGTTATAAGCTTTAAGAGATGATGCAAATAATATCTTATTCAGAAAATTGATATTTTACGCCATAACTATATAATAATACCTATAAAATCACCATAAAATTCAATAGGATCTCTAATAACAAATTCAGTAGGTTGATATAAATTTTAGATTCATGCCAGCTTATCAAAGGAATTGTTTTGATAGTATGTTCAAGAAGTGAAGAACTGTGTCTTTTTATTATGTACACAACCTTCAAGTTTATTAAGACAATATTTTAAGTTATATTTAGTACGACCTATATATTTATTATTAAATTTGCATCAGGTTTCATATATACCATTTTTATCTAAAACATCTATTTCATATCATTTGAATTTTATTGGTCTAAAGACAGGAATGAAGTCTTGATTTCTGAACACACTGGCTAGTTGACCAGTTACATACTTTGTATATATATGGTAATGATATAATGTTTTTAATTCATTTGCTATCTAATTAAATATACTGCAATATGAAACATGAAGTATGTTTTTTTCTCTACTGTGTTCAATGATATCAACCTTAGAATCTCTATTCTTAGCAATACTCATTATGTAATTAAGTTTGTTATTTTTAAATACATTTTTTTAGAACAAATTTTAAAAGCTCTGTTTATATGTAAGTATAACAAGCTGCAAGTTTTTTGTCACTCCTGATGATGGTAACAAAGAGCTGCCAAAACATGTAATTTTTAATTTCAGCTACTGGCCAAATAAAGTAAAATTTTACTGTCCATTTTAAGATGATTTATTTTTTACTTTACTCATCTGTAGGTATTTGTTTGAACTAGATTTAGGTGTAAAGTCTTGCTTAAGTTTAAAAATCTTTTGTGAAAGGTACATAGTTTGAACTGTTATGATATTTTAAAAGCAATTCTCTTGCCCCAGACAAAGCAATTTCCTTGTTGAGTCTGTAAAATAACACAAAACATATGGTTCTAAATGTCCTTGACCAAATGCTTTATATTCACCATCTTACCCAAAGTTCTCCACTTTTTCCAAATTCACGTGACTTACTTTGTAAGCTCCAGGGGAAACTATATAAGCCCTGCTTTTCCAACAATAAATCAAATTTGTTTGTTTTCAGTTGTGTTTGTTTTAGCGTAAAGTCACATTGGACTATCTGTTGCGTCCACCACAGGGAAACAAACCCCAGACATTAGGGTTGTAAGTCCATAAACTTAGCACTGATCCACCAAGATTCATTGCAGTTGTGATAACATAATATATTCCTCCCAATTGTGGAAAGGTGGATGAGATTGTATTTCAGAAATAAGTACCTGTTTAAAATTCATTTTAATCCTAAAAATGTAAAACTTGTATCAGGTATACTTACCTCTGAAATATTGTGAGCCAGAATACCCACACTCAGATAGAGGAGGGAACGAAAGTGTGCTATAATAAGAGACAAGCAGATCATCAGATGCTGAGCTTTAGAACAGGAGAGGTAACATATATAGACCCTAACAGCCTTGAACATTGTTATCAAGTAGAGCTTCAGCAGATTCCAGAACCAGAGTGATAGGCATTATACTGGATTCATCTGTAAAACTGAGTGAAGAGGACCAGCCTCTAAATAGACTGGAACAAAAAATGTGGATACTCAGAAGATAAAATATTCTTATCAGATTATCTGTTCACCCTTAAATGCCCTTTATTTGATAACAGAATGAGGAAGTGAGATAATGAATATACCTGGGTTGTCATGTATATTCTAAAGTGTGGTCCCTGGTAGAGGCTAGACAGATAGCAAGAATAGAAAGCCTTGTCATGTAGTTGTTAATGGAAAATTCTCAGTACAAAAAAATCAGTAATTAAGTAAAGATTGGATATAGTTCTGTCACTAAAACCTCCATCACTAAAAACTGAAAAAAGAAAATTGTAGCAAAACAAAGGTACTGCCTTGATTGTTGATATGTACCACCACTGTGGAATTATCTGTGTGTAACAAACACAGTATGATGATGTTAAAGGGTTATTAGAAAGCTCTAGAAAAGCAAGAAAAATAAGTTGATGTTAGATGCTGTCTGCTGTGGAGTTCATGTACCAGAAAGATGCTGATCCCTTAATACAACATCCCAACTCATGACAGACCACCTGTGAAAAGATGAAGATCAATAGGAGGAGGAAGAAAAGGGGGAGCATATATAATGTATGTCAGTGTAATCCAAGCGAATAACTGTGTGATGTCCTCAAAGCAAACACAATGTCTTTGACAGTGGGTGTAGACGACAGAAGTTTGCACACACAAAACTCCAGGGTTTGAAGTGCCATAGGAGATAATTGAAGAATGTTAATCCAAGACCCCCCAAATGGACCAAATAGTGATATGGTACTAACTGAGATTTGGCTGTGCGAACGATCTATCCAAGAGATATAGCCAACACATGTTATAGACTGAGTGGACGACAGAGCAAAACAAGCCAACTATTCATATACAAGTGTAAGTCTATTTTAAGTTAACAGATATAACCTGATAAAACTTGGGCTAGTCAACAACAACAACAAAAAAAAAACACAAAGAGCCAAAGCCAGGTCAAACAGAACAACAGTAAACTGATAAACCACCTCTCAATGGCAAAAAAATAGAAATATGAATGATGAAATGGGATATGAATATAAACATCCTGGATATCTGCCTTTGTCATTCAATGTTCATATCATAAAACTTACGTAACATTCTTATATTTTCCATTATTAAATGAAGGATCTCCAAGGAATAACTGAAATGAGAAATATCTATCACGGATCACCAAACTCCCAATCACTTCATAACTATAAAAAGGGCAAGAATAAAAACCTGGCATATGGTAAACAGCTTTGACAAAATCACACAGTGGTGCAACAAATGGAAGATAATACTCAATCCCACTAAAACCCAAGCAATTATACTTTTCTGTAGATTAAACAAAAGACTAAAGCGTGTCAAGTTAGTTAAACTAAGCCTCTACAATACCCCTATCTCATTCTCTAAATCTGCAAAATTCCTAGGAATAACCATCAACCCTAAACTAACAAGGCACACACATTTCAAGGAATATCAGTAAGAAAATTAAAACCAGAACAGCTTACCTCCACAAAATAAGTCACCACGCCCACGGATGCAGACCACAGATAATAATGTACATATACAAGACATTTATCACACCTTTAATGGACTATGGCTCAATGGTAACTTGTAACATGAATAACAACCAACGTTTGATACTCTGAAAACTACAAAGCAGTGTAATACGTCTTGCCCACCACCTCCCTCACTACACACCAGTATACTATGTAGAAAGACACACCTCACTACATACAGTACAAGAACACATTTCTAAACTTGCTATCAAATATTACAAAAAAGCCACCTACCGGAACTCACCCACAGCCGAATTTCATAAAACTGCCGCTACCCCCAAACCATGGTGCAAATATCTATCCCCATACAACATGATACACACCACCATAATCTGTAAAACTATTAAGAGTATACTATATTCTATGTATAACCATTTAAATTTTCAGTCTCTTTTCAGATCTTCATCCCTTCGATAGCTCTTCACTCGGGCACTAGCCGGGCCTTTCTTTCAGTCCCAACTAGTGAAAGTGGGTTTTCTCGGGTACTCCCGTTTCCTCCCACACCAAACTCTAAGGCATTGGATCTATATATCTCAGCCATGGCACCACGATCCACTGATTCCTGCCAGGCCCTGTAAAGGCCCGTTTGCTTCAGTTTGTTTCGATAAATTTTCAACAATTGCTGTCGACTTGCTCCTTCTACAAGATCAACCAGCCTCTGCTATGCCTTGGTCTTGCCTACACTTCCGCCCACTTGCCTCACCATCATCTCTGTGTGTGTGTGTGTGTGTGTGTGTGTATATATATTTTATTTATTTATTTATTTATTTGCCCATATGGCTCAATTAAAACGATGACCTCTCATTGAACTTCTAGCCTCTAGC
>NW_013667185.1:42111-45514 GCF_000517525.1 Limulus polyphemus
AAAACCAAGTTTCTACAGACGTTATGTTGACGACACTTTCGTTATCTGGCTATACGGTCATGAAAACCTAACAGCCTTCTTACAGCACCTTAATTCCATAGACAAGAATATTCACTTCACCATGGAAATAGAGGGACAAAATAGCTTATCATTTCTTGACATACTGATCAGCAGACAAGAAGGAAAAATCACCACAACTGTATCAGAAAACCCACCCACACAAACAAATACCTACACTTGCAGTCCTATCATCCAAACTCGATAAAACATGGTATAATCCAGTGCCTAAGTAAGAGAGCAGAAAACATTTGTGATAACACATCCATCGAAACAGAACGCCAAAACATCATACAGTGTTTTAAACAGAATGGTTACACCTCTTCCTTCATCAAGAACTCTATGAAGAAGACCACAACAGAAAAGAAAAATAAAGAAACCACCACCACTACAACCATATACCTCCCATACCTGAAAAATGTCAATGAAAAACTCAAACGAAAAGCTAAGAAATTCAACATAGACTTCCGGTGGAAATCTTACAAAACATTAAGATCCATTCTGGTGAAGAACAAACAGAAACCTACCAACAAAAAACAGAAAAACGTGATTTATGAAATTCCGTGTTTCTGCAATAAAACATACATTGGAGAAACGGGAAGAAGACTCGCGAAAAGAATAAAGGAGCATAAAGACAGCACAAGACTCATGAAAACACAAAATTCAGCCATTGCAGAACACGCCATGTCAACTGGACACAACATAAACTGGGAAAAAACTAGAATCATCGACACAGACAAATTTTGGAAGACAAGAAAAATTAAAGAATCGTTTTACATTAACACAATAAAATCTTCATTAAACAGAGGTTCAGGATTAGAGGTGAGTAAACTGTGGCTACCATTGATTGAGTCTACAGGAAGTCTCTCCTCCAATCAGACACGTGTTTTAACCAACCAATCATAACACGCTCTCCACAATCCACTAGAACACTATAAAGACCAAACTACACCACACACAAACATATGTTATATATACATATATTGTTTATTTTTTTATTACTTTATTTATTTATTTAATTTTTTATTTATTTTATTTTATATATATTTATTATTATTTTAATTATTTAATTATTTATTCGCGCTATGGCTCATTAAAACGATGACCTCTCATTGAACTTCTAGCCTCTAGCCTCGAGCAGGGTGAAGGAGGATTGCTAATCCTCGAGCACCCCGGATTATTATTTATTTCTTCTGAAATAATTAAGTTCAAATCAAAATAACTGCCAGAAATAAGAGAACAGCTTTGTCACTTCCTTTATGAAAGAAATCCAAATTTCACAACCCAAAATTTGTAAGCAAACAGAGTCAGGAAGAAGCAAAAAAGATATAGAAGGAAAAGAAAGAGTAAACAATGAAAAGGAAAGAATGAACTGAAGAATCTGTGAAAACCCAAGGGTCCCACAAATCAATAAAAGATCTTAAATGATTTTTAACAGCCTGGGATGAGAGAATCTTGGGAACTGAGGAGTCAGTGAGTGTTTGAGAAGAACTATCCAGCTTGCTTCTATGTTTGGCATCCTGAAAGGATTAATGGAACAATCAGAAGTAGCAGAAATAGAAGACTCAGAAGAAGAAGCAGAAGATAAGGCAGGGAGACAGGTTGCTGTTAGATGTCTGAAAAGAGGAGGATGACCATAAAAGACATAAGATGCTAAAATCTGAATCAACACCTGCTGGTGTGCCTGTCCTGAACATGAAACTAGATATCAGGTGCTAACTCAGTGAGAGCTGCAGACAGTTTAGACTACAAAATAGCAGACTGATCCTGATTAAAAGGATCAGATGAACGAGAAAAGCTAACAGCCAATAACTGTGCTGAAGAAGACTACATTTACAGAACTTGTGAAGTGAAACTTGTTTTAAAAGACACCACAAAATGGCCATCTGCATGTTGAATGTAAAGAACATGAAAAAAATTAACATTATGATTATTTCTAAAAGCATCAGCAATAATCCAAATATTAGGAGAAGGCAAAAGATACAAAGATTCAAGAAGTCATTCATCTAATATAATACAAGCACTCTCGTGCATAACAGAAATCAGTTCAAGATTTGAAATAGTACACACTTGAAAAAAAAAAAGTAAAATATGATTTGTAAGCTTCCTCAGAATTTTGAACAGTCAGTTAAGGCAAAAAGGGTTGGGCAAAGGATAGGCTTGTTTACCAACATGAGAAAAAAAAATGATGTCTCGCAAGTTGAGCATCCACATTATTAGGAAATATCAAAGGGTCTCCAACATATAAGTTGACATTAAAAATTCTAATATGCATGATCAATGACAGCTAACAATGCAGCCAAAGAATCTCTCTGCAGACTGGAAGAAGATTGTGTGAACAAAACCTCCAAAGAATTTGAAACTTGTTTAGAAATTTCTACATGAACAGATGTTAACATTAGGGTTAACACTGACTTTGAAATTCATGAGCACAGTGAACAAAAATGCAAATTTTATATCATGACTGCCAACAAGAAAATTTGACTTGTGGTATGAAGCAGGGCTTATGTAATATCCTCTGGTGTTTGCTCAAGAACATTCAAAAGTCAAAAGTTGACAGAGCAAAAATGACTTAACAAAAAAGGCTTACAATATTTCAGAGGTAAGTCTAACTAATTTTAAAGGCTTTTTTAATGTTTTAATAGCTGTTTATAAATGATACTACTCTGAACTATTAATTATTGCTATTAATGTCTTATATACTCTTTTGATAAAAATGTGCCTAAAATGTACAGATATTATATAAATACATTATTTTTGCTTTTAATTCAGTAAAATAATATGCTCTCTTCACAATTAAAATTTGTTTTTCTTTATGCTTAATGCACACATTGGAACCAACTCATTTTGTTTAGTGTTAATTACAACATTAAAAAATATCAAATATTTCATTATCAGCTAGGATGGAACAGCCAAGATGGACCAATAGGTCCCATGTTGTCTCAGAATGTTATGTTAAACACAAGGCATAGTTGATAATTAAATATTTAATGACAGTTTCAGTTTAGTGCTAGTTACAATGTCAAAAAAGACATTAAATATTTCATTATCAACCAGGCCTCATGTTTAAGACAAATGTATACACTACCTATACATAAGCAGTTTCCAAATACATAAATTTTATAGTTAAGTTAACCCTATTGATACGGGTCATGGATCAAAAGCAACATTATCATGTTTGTTAACTCGCATTCAAAATTTTATTGAACTACTATTTTATGAATGTATGTCAATAAGTTTGGTATCAAATTGTAGATTATAATTCAAATTTTAGTAGGATCCATTAGCTAATTTCAAAATTTAAGAGTAAATATTAAAAAAAATCCTAAATATCGATTTTTTGTGT
>NW_013667185.1:46514-54582 GCF_000517525.1 Limulus polyphemus
AGAAGAAAAGCAAGAGAAAAACATTACTTAAAAAATCATAAAACTTAATAAAAAAAAAATCTGATAGTTTGTATACAAATGTAATGTTTACTGATAATATGCAAAATTTCATGAAGATACGCTTACAGTCCCTTATCATGAAAATCAAGCATATGAAGATCAATCAAATCATTCAGCCTACACTATATACATACATATATGTATGTATGTAGTGTAGGCACATAATTTTGTCTCAGCTATTACTCTGAAGTGAAATGTACTGCTTGAATCATAAAGCTCAGTGTTCCTAGTTGTTCGTGAATTAATGCTAGACCTCAAAATAAATTATCTGAAGTTCACTCATGAGGAAAGCCATTGGAAGGTATGAAAGCTAGTCAATCACAGGATGTTATTGCTATAAACATCTCAAAGTGATAATGACAATTCCCTATAAACCAACAGTACAGTTTTTCAGGCATGTGGGCAAAGAAGATCCTCAACAAAAGCTGACAACATATAGCTCTCACTTCGGGATCACAATAATCATATGGTACCTAATATGAGATTGTCTGCAGCTGAAGCTGGTGTAGATCCTAACATCAATATTAAGCCAGGTAAAGGATTCAAAACGTTGACCTGTATACTAAATACCCAATGAGATGCATAATGCTCACAAAAAGGCACAAAACACCTCATCTCTAATGGTGACAAAAATACATCAAGTGGACCACTGAAATTGTAGCAACATTATTTTTACAGATGAGCTGTGCTGAAGTCATATAACCAGCATATACTCATATGAAGATACTCTCAAGCCAGATCAAATTGTACTTTCGAAAAAGAAATAATGCATATAATGGTAGTGATGGCACAGTATGGTATGTGAAGTAGCAGACATAAAAAACCCTACCTCAAACAAAATGATACCAACAGTTCCACATAATGACAACAGCCTATGAACCTTTGCTGGTATTATTGATCTGGACTTCTGTTTAATGGGAGATAGCATCATCTTATACCATACCAAACTTATTAAAATGAAGTAGCATGCATGCTTACTGGACTTCAATCCCTCAAATGTATGGGATGCTCTTAGGAGAGATTACTCCTGGAATAAACTCTTTTAGAAATATTATCCATTATTATTTTCAGCATGCAATATTGGTGCTGTTCATAGTGAATTTTCATGAACTATAATGCTACATCTACAACATTTTTATTAACAGTCTAGGTTAAATAACCAATCATTTGTATTTCAGATCATATAAAGGATATTCAGATGCCTATTTGCATAAAAGTTAACTAGGTAAAAGATGGCTGACATTATAATAGTGGTTTTTACCATGTCATGGATAATAATTTATAACTTCCAGTTAATCACTGTTTTGAGCTACATGTTTAATGGTGCTCTGGTATAGTTTATTATTGTTATATTTTTGAGGCACTTGAGAAGTTAATTTAATAAAAAAGAAAGAATGAAAGAGAGCAAGCACAAAAATAAGTTTGGATATGTTGCTAATTTTTCTATTCAGGCCCAATGTTTATATCAAAGATAGAAAACTCAAATATTCTAATACACTAGCAACTTCATAAAAGTATTAAGTCCTATAATCATTTAACACTTGTAGTTAATAGTTTGTCTTACTTATGAACTTGACACACACACACAAGTTGACACAACTCTTAGTGGAAACATCTGTTTAACTCATGAAAGATGTAAAATTTATAGTAAAAAAAAAGAAAATAACTAAGTAGTTAGAAAAAATATTTTACCTGAATATGTTTTCCTCTTTTGCTTAGACCCATTGCCAACAGGTTTAATAAAATAATCATTTTCTTTCATTTCATGAATAGCACTTCCTTCAGTCTGCTTAGAAAAACAATCTTCTTCAAGCCTTGGCAAATCACTAAGTTTAGTTTTACAGACACTCTCAATCAGTTTACTTGAAGACACAATCTGCACATTGTCTGAAGTTTCAACAGAACTCTTTGATTTACGTTTCCTTATTATCTGTCTTTTCACCCCATTTGTGATTTTATTCAAGTTTGTTTTTACTCTTGCTTTCATACAGGTAGCTACACCATCTTGTCCAGGTTTATGCTGTATTTTTAAGTTTTTTCCTTTTCTTGGAGATTTGTAGGTTGGTATTTTTTTTTCAACAATATTAGTTTTACTCAACTTTTTATTTTTTAATATTTTTTGTTTCACAAGAGAAAGTCTGTTGAGCCTCTGAGCCTGCTTCACTTTTCCTTTTGCGATATTCTTTAAATGTGAGTTCTCGAGTTTCTTAGGTTCTACAACATTTATTTGCCTCGCTGAAAAATAAAGGTAAGAAATTATAATAAAAAGCTAACAAATAAAATTTCATATCATAATAAAATTATGTGCAGCATCATAAATAACGAGTTACTGGTAAAATTACTTAAATTTCGTGAACAATTTTCTAAATTAAACATTTTAATAAATTATGTAAAAACAAACATGAAAAATTTAAAATACATGCAAATACATTTAATATGAATATTCTCAACTAAAATATACAGTAATGGATGATAATCATGAAAATACACAGGTAACGCACAAACAGAAGTCACAAACAAAGAGTAATTGCAACTAAATAGTGAATTTATCATTAATACAATGCATTATTACAGAAATTTAACATTTTAAGCATTTGGGCATGTAACTACTATAGATAACTAGCCCAGGTGCTGTCACACATAACATTGTTGCTAAAATACAATATGTATACAAAACATATTTATTTTATTGTATGTCTGCTCAAAAAAATGAATTTGGAAGTATTGCACAACACAACAATTATTGTAAAAGATGTAAAAGTTACAATTAATTTCTAATTACTAAATAATACACGACATTCAATTTTATCATAAGTTCCAACTCAAGTTAGTAAATGTTACTACTGCTGACCACTAGGCACAGCAAAAGCCTTTTATATGTTAGAGAAGTAACTTGAACTAACATGTCTTTAGGAAATTACAATTTTTAATGACCACAATAAAAAATAAAAATGATGTTATTGTTTTGGTATTAAAAAATTAGTTAGATATTGAAATTCTAACAAAACTATTTTCATTCAGACAATTGAGGCCTTAACCTGAGCATGCATTTTAAAACATGTCACAACAGTTTCAAAAATTTTTTTATTTATTATATTTTTCTGATTGGCTGTTAAATTACTTCCTTTTTTGCTTTATGAAATAATTTGAACATGATAAGTTTGAGAAATTAATATCATCATTTTGCCATGGAGAAACAACAAATCAAATGAGCGAGCATATAAAAATTCAAAAATAAAACAGATGATGAATATTATGTTTCAAGCCTCACCAGGCTAGTGTAACATTGGCAAATAGTCAAGCCCTGAATGCATTCATATTTTTGTATTTGATTTAAATAGAGTAGCACATCTTGTTTTTATACTACCATAAGTTCATCAGTGAATGACTGCTACATATTGTTTTAAATATCCTGTATTATTCCCCACAATTCAATAAAGTTGTTTGGTTGACTTCCTAGCTTGTATCTGTCAGCAGTCAGGGTGCCATCATTATTATATAGATCTCTAACACCATTACTCAAGATGCAGCCACACTTGTATTTATGCCACAGCACGTTTCCCTGCTATCAAACTCTTTATAATTTGCGAAACAATTAGAATTGAATTTATCTATAAACAGCATCCACTTACAGCATTGTTTGAAGTCTGATGAACATTTCAGCTTTTTGATTTAGTTATCCTACTGAAGCAATGGTTTTTAAGCAGCTACGTATTCAGTGAAGCCACTTTCTGCTAATGTACATCTTACTGTCCTGGAAGTCCATAAACCTATACTTAAAGCTAGTTCATTAGCAAGATCTCTATTGCATTGTCATTTTTTTTTTATCTATATAATACTCCAAGTTACTTAACAAAAATTTTGAAGAGTTTAGGCCTTCTACTTCAACAGCATCTACTATCAACAGTACTAGCTTGATATACTCTCTTCAAAGCTCTAGATTAAGCAAAACATGTTGTTAGCAATTTATGTGATGTAGTGTGGTTGAAATACTATTTTTATACATCCTTCTAATTCTTGAAAATCTCTATAGAACAAGATAAAGAATGTAGTGTTAAAAATATAATTGGCCTAATACTAATGTCTCATGACAACCATTATTATTTTTTTATAGTTCCTTTAAATTGTCTTTTTGTTCCTGAAAATGGTTGTGTTAAATTTGTTTAAAAGCTGTGGAAACTTTCTTCTACGACAAGGTATCAAGTAAGCCTAGTTAGGTTTAGAGAATACGGAAGGTAACAGCAAAATATTTCAATGATTCAAATGCAACCCATATCCTTATTTATTGAACACTATTGTTAAGTTTATTATTTTCAAACAAGGTAAAGAAGTTATTATTTATTAAAAAGAATCTATCTATTACATACTTGATCTTGACCAAGAATAGTGTTGGCAAAAATAATGTTACCTAGCCTAATTAGTCAGGACATATGTCACTGATAAATCACTGTCAGTATGAGCTGGTTTTTTTTTCTGTTTTTACAACTTAAAACTGTAAGTTTCATCAAACTGAACTATCAAAATGTGAATGAATATCACTCAAGTTGAAATTGATTGTATATATAAAATGGAACTTTCTGATTAACATTAAAAAATGAAATTCCAAAAAGAAAAGAAGTATCTTTAATGTTTTTCTCAAAACAGTCTCTCTCTCACAAAATTTTGGACATTCCACAACATAAAAATAAGTAAATCAAATTATTTCTACATTTGAAACTAGATACTATTTAATACGTTTTTATTCAGTTTCCTGCTATTTAGTTAAGTATTTCCACCATGAGAAGGAAAAAAAATCACAGGATGTCACTGGCACCCCCCCCCTGGTCTGGAAATGCTTAATTCAGCAACCAACAGATTCATTGTTGCCCACAAGAGATTGTCATAAGTGTAATGAAATTAATGAAGTTTGAAGTTAGCAACAACAGAACTAAGAATGAACAATTGGATATCAAATGTCTTTAGATTTTAGAAAAAAGGAGAAATACTTGTAAAATCTTTAATTAGACTCAGCATACATACATACATATACACACACACACACACACACACACACACACACATACATATATATATATATATATAAAGTATTCTACTTTAAGTTACTTAGAGAAATAGCTCTAGTTATATCCTTGAAGTTTTCATTCAAAATGACTTTTTTCCCCTACAGATGCATTTTTAAAACTTGTACCTTGACAAGATAGTTTTGTAAAGGGCAATAATGTTTCATCTGTATGAAGTATAATTCTGATTCTACAGTCAATGACTCATATTTTCATCTTTGAGAATAACACCTGAATAGAAACATGCCAAATACTATAAACAAAATTAAAATAAATTAACAAAATATATGAGTCAAAACCTAAAACTGGGACAGTTTAAGTCCCATATTTATGCTTTTGTTTTTCTTCTTCAATGGGTGTAAAAAAGCATAGTATTAAGAAATAATAACATAAAGCTTCAAACAGCAACCTCTTTGATTCATTTCTTTTTTAAGATTAAATATTTCAAATCAATCCAATCCCAAATCCGATTTTCAGTTTTTACAATAAATAGAAAACAAACTCAGCACATTGAATTTATTCAATAGTCACATCTTATGCATTAAGCCATTGCTATATGTGATAAAATAAGTTTCAACTTGATTAATTTGATGTTTTTATTACCACCATCTACCACATACTGTCCTAAAGTTCTAATTTTTGGTAGTCTCAAGTCTTAATATTGTGAATTTTAGCCATTAGAGAACTCTAGTAGTACATCTTCTCCCATATATCAGTAAAGTGAACATCTTTTTCATGATGGATGCAGAGAAGTGAGAACTTGATCATTTTTGATTAGAATTATTACACTGAGTCTCATTTTTCAAGTATGCTTTTTGACATCTTCAAAATGGTTCCTATTGCTACTTTATACAATAAAAAATTAACAAAAATATTTTTATTTTATTAGATTCTATGAAAATGCTGAGACCAACACCATTTTATCAATGAGCAATACTCTATTACAAAATGTCAGCATCAGTCCAGTGTTTTTTGGGTTACTTTTTCATATCAGTTTCCTGTCAGTATTTTGTATAAAAATGACAGACTTTAAAAGATAAGGAGAGAATGTAATAATGATGAAACTAAATTGTAAGCTAGAATAAAGGATTGTTATTAATAGTTAGTATTTTTATTTTAAACCTATATTTCTCAATCTGTTGTTTGTATATGAAAAAAATACTTGGCCTGAATAAGATTTCTAAGTTAATATTGTTGGTTTTATTACAGGAACTGTTGAAGACCTACAATGATGAATTACTTCATTAAGCTTCATGACAAGGAATGTTCAAAATTCTGTGACTAGTGAAGTTATCAAACATATTACATAGGTTAAAGGAACCTCCAGTACCTATATATATTGTCAAGATATTTCACAATCAGTGAAACCAAACTCATTGACAGATAATATATTTTGTGTAACACGTAGCTTTAAAAAATACATTAAAAGAGCAATAATTAAATTTGAATATTTAATATGACAATCATCTTTACAGTAGAAACTTTTTTTTAAGCAATTAAAATGGTGATTACAAAATTGAGTAAGATCGATACAATTGTACGTTTCACAAATACATCATTTATTCAAGACCACGGTTTTGCCAGTATGCACTAGCCTGATGAAGCCACAAAAGCAAATGTCTACAGTACTAATCAATTTTAGGGATTTTAACTTGAGAGTATAATGTAGACATTATTTCCAACTTAGTTTGTTTACTTTTTTTAAGAGTCCCAAGTTGTAGGCTTGAAAATATAACCTTTGCCTTGTTTCTGTACTTTTTGATGATCCTTTTCCCCTTTTTAAATTAACAATTTCTAATCATCTTGTTTCTTAAGTTTGTTTTATGAATGAATTTTAAGCTACATACATGCATATGCATTCAACAGTTTACTGCTGTATTGGCTTTTTTCCACCCAACCATTATTTACTGAACCAGGTGGTTTTGTGCTGGAGGTTTTATGTAAACACACATTTAACAAACGAAGTACAAAAATCAGTAGAATAAATCATCTGAAATAGTTGCAGAAACTTTGTCTTTAACAAAGTACAACAGCAAACTTGAGAAATGATGAATCCTCAATGTGGCAAACACTCTGAAATAACAGTGTGGTTGTTGTATAAACACACTATATTTCATAAAGCACACCTGATTGAATAAACCAGTGGTTCACTAATTAGGTAAACTTACATATGGCCCATCCTGTATATCTTACATGCAGTAGTTATTATTCTAATAAATCAAAATGTAGTGCACTTGCAATAATATTAACTTCTATATGGTGTCACTCTGGAGACTGTATGAATACAATAGGAAATAATATTAACTTCTATATGGTGTCACTCTGGAGACTGTATGAATACAATAGGCAATAATATTAACTTCTATATGGTGTTACTCTGGAAACTGTATGAATACAATAGGCAATAATATTAACTTCTATATGGTGTCACTCTGGAGACTGTATGAATACAATAGGTTTAAAGGATGATCCAAAGATAAACTAAAACAAACATACAAATCAGTACTTGTTAGTAATAAAATTCTAATGATTCAATGAACTTACTGCTTGTTGGTATTTGTGTTTAATACGCTGCACCACAGATTGCATTAACCTATGCAGAAAAGCAGGTCATTGTGCTCATGTCACAACATTTATTACAGAATTACACTCAAAATTTAAGCAAAAAACTTAATTATCAATGTACGTCAATAAACTTGACATCAAAACATAGTACATACTTCATATTTTAATTTCAAAAGGAATTTAAATTTTTAATTTTCTGTGTCAGATCTGCACTCTGAATTCTCCCTTTTAAGACTTGCTAACTTCAAAAAGATTATATACTGTATAATAAATAAGAAATATGAACTAAACATCAGCAAGAATAAAAAATTTGAGCTTCCTACCTTCTTGATTTGCTGAGATATTAATTAATTTGTCAAACCCATTAGAGAAGCTCCTACCAC
>NW_013667185.1:55561-60331 GCF_000517525.1 Limulus polyphemus
TACCACTTTTTCATGCATTTAAAACAAATTATTCAATCATGCCTACTTTTCTGATGGTCATGTTCATAACCAAAAGAAAAAGCATATTGTAAAGTAAAGAAATCTTAAGCTTGTTCATTTAGTTTAATTAGTTAATGACCACAGGTCACAAGAAAAGCTTGATTTCTGTTTAGTAAAGCTACTGTTCTGAATAGTAATAAAACTTTAACTTTTTATAGCTTAACTCTCTCACTATGGGCTCAGTCTAATTGCCCTACTTTTGTGACTCCAAATTAACCTTCAGTTTCCATACTGTAACTTCAAATATGTTGTGAGTATCTTCATAAAATTTCACAAGCTTTAAATAAACATTAAAAAAACTCTTGTAGACAAAAAATCAGAATTTTTAATGAAGTATTTTTACTTAACATTGCTCAGTGAATATATAGAATCAGAGTGAACCGCTCCACATGCAAATTGATTTTCATGTTAAAATTAAAAATACTTTTCTTCATCAGAAAATTGTCAAATTTCATTTGCATAATCTATAAAACCCCATAAATAAATTTCAAAAGTTTTCTTTTTTCAGTAAAACTTAGATTCACTTGTTATTTTCTCTATCCTAACTATATACAGGGTCAGTCAAATTAACCAACATCATAACCACCATAAAAAATATGAAATCTAAATTACCCATTTTTCTTTCTAGAATGACTTTAAATTGTAACAGGAAATAAAATTTATTTTCCTAAATAGATTAATGCATGTAACAGTATACATCTGTTCCTAATTAAATTTTATTGTCCTTTGAACTAATAATCCCACCAAACAAGTTGTAAATCACTAGACAAATATGTAGCTCACATTACCCTATCAAATTACACAAAGTAAGAGCTGCTCACAAGCTGTTTGTTAGAGTACAGTGTGTAAAAAAAAAATTGTTTTGATCTTACCTAATCTAAGCTAAGTTTCTAATTTTCACATTTTACTTACTTTTATTATAATAAATAAAGAATACACATGAAGAAACAAGAAATATAGTGTTTACCCAGGTCTTTTTTTTTTGCTGTTGACTGTCAATGAAACTTAACCCTACTTTTTAATATTAATGGTAATATAACACTAAATATTTTTTTATTTAATTAAATAATGCACCAAAGAACACAGAATAAAAGCACATAAAAAGTAGATAGTCTTATAAATATCATAATTTTTCTGGCTTTCTAACTTTGAAATAAGTGCCTTTAAAAATTCAGCTAATCTCATCAATGTGTTCCCATGGGAATAAAGTTTGAACTGGAAGCAAAATAGACAATTCTCTGTAGAGAAAATAATGTAATATAATACATTATTTGATAGGTTAAAACTTTATTATTCTATTAGTTACAAACAATATACTATTAAACATCAGAGAAGAAGAGACAGATGAGTGCAGCAAGTGTGTCTTATTTTCTAGTTTATGGCTCCCTAAACAAATACGATTGAAAGATATAAAAATTATGCTTTGCTGAGTAATAAGTATGTTATATTAAATAATTTACGTTTAATTCCGTACTTCTCGGAGGGGTGGTAAATAAATGAAAGAGAGAAGGCCTTGAAAGCAAATATCACAATTCTCATACTAGGGGAGACAATGGATTTTTTTAAGTATTTCTTATAATTAAGAATTTAAAACATATATATTATTAAAGTTTAATTTACCAACTATGTTTTGATGCCTAATTTATTTGTATATCATGGTAATAAATTGTCAAGTTAAATTTTGAATGTCTCTCTCTAAAATGACATGTGCACTTTAACCTGCCAGTGGAAAGAGAGTTAATGTGGATAGAGAAAGATCTATGGAACAAGAAACGTCATAAGGTATAACCAACCAATGTCAATTCCTTATAAATATTCTGTTCTTGCAATTCAATAACATCCAAATAAACTTGGTAGATATTTGAATGTTAGTTATCCTTTCAACTTGGTCGATAAGCAGACGTTTCCTACAGAGCCTATTCAAATTCTGGCTCTGAGAACACAGTGGAGTAGGATTTATTGAAATTTATTGTCAACAAGTCACGGACATCTACTGTAAAGAATCTGGCCCAAAAATAAAACCTGACACCACCAAAGTGGAATTGTCTGTGAGTACTAGAACACAAAAGGCAGGAATTCTTTACATTTGTGTTGTACAGCCCAAATCTCCAAAAAAATGATACACGAATGGGATATCTCAACACATAACCCCTGCCCTGGAGAAAATATCCACACACGAGGTGGAAGAAAAGGAAAACCTACAACAGAAAACTCACAATTGAGCCACACTTTAAGGGAATCAAGTGTAGTAGAGAACTTCCAATAGACAACAGATCTGAGAACAGACTCCACAATGGGGCAAGGTCCCACTGACAGTAACTCAAGTAAGTATAACCCATAGGAACTGCCATGTAAAGTGAAGCCATCATTTCTAAATCAGAGAGGTTGTTTGGCAAATAGAGAAGTATGTGCACCCAAAACTCTAGGGAATGCAAAGCCAAAAGAAACAGGTGAAGAGTTATTGAAAGTGTTAATACAAAATCTCAAATGAATGTGATATTCAGTATGCACAAGCTGAGACTTGGATTTGTGAACAATCCACCCCTGAGAAGAAGTTAACTGGGAGGTTAATTCAGTATGCAACCACTGAGTGAGAATCCTCTAATCATTCATGTGATGATGACAATATTGTGTGTGTATCAATTAATGATTTAACTACACACTGGAAGACACAGGGAGCCAAAGCCAGACCAAAATTGTGGGCTATAACCTGATAAACCATTCCACAGTGTTAAAAATAAAGATATCAAGGAGAAGATTAGTGAATTAGGATGTATAAGTAAGCATTCCTAAAATCTTCATTTGTCATCCAAAAACTTTGACAAAGAAACTTTAATAAGATTGTCATAGGTTCTACATAGAAAGCAGGAATATCTAGATAAGAAAAGAGATGGAAAGCATCTATAAAGTCTCCAATCTCCTATTGTCTTTTGCACTAAAAAGAGATTAGAGTAAAAATCCCAAGGAAACACGAAGTACTACAACAATATCACCTTACTTTTGAAAAAATTTGAAACTTCAAGATCCAAAATTGAATAAAAACTGAAAGAGTCAAAAGTGGATGATGAACAGAAAATATAATAGAAGAATCTGATGAACCCAAGGATTCACAGCTATACAAAAATCTGAGATGGCCTATAAAAGTCTGGATGTAGGAATTATCCAGACTAGAGACTCAATGAACGAGTTGTAAAGACCCAGTTGAATTATATCAATGCCGGTCCACATGAAAAGTATGAGTACATGTAATGGAAAGTGAAAAACATTATACGCAGAACCTCTGGAAGGGAGTGACAATTAAAAGCAAAATAGGATGCTAAAACCCTCATCAGTTCCAGCTGGCAAGCTTTCTCTGAACAAGAAATAAGTTAAAGTGAAATACCTGCAAAAAATAAAATAAAAGCAGTAATTTGTTTTTTCAAATATATATATATATATATATATATAAACAAAATAGTAAAAATATGTTGTATCCAAGTGGTTTGGGATAGACAAAAGTTATTGCTTAAAGTAGTCATAATTATGATTCCTTTATCTATTGTGGAAATTTTAATAGTGCAAATAAATACTGCATCATATTAGTATTATATTGTTGATTTAAGAGAAAAAAATACCTGTACCTGTTAACATGGATTTTTCAGTGCTTTCAACTCTGGGTACATGTCTCAGGATATCTTCTTTAATCCTTTTTGTGACAAAGAACTTTTTGCAGCAAGCCCTCAACCAACATGCTCTACACCTTGACTCTAGAGCACGAAGTTTGCACTGGACACTTACTTTGACTCCAACAGGTAACTGAGAGCGGGGAAGAATTGGACAGCAACCTAAAAAAAGTGTAACAAAAATTTATAGAAACTTAACTTTTATAAGTTTGGGCAATTCTTTAACTGTGCTATAAAATCATAACTTGCCTTTTTCCTGGGAGAAAACACACACAGATTTCTTCAGTGGTGCTTTCAAAGTATCCTTGAAAACACAAATCTTTGAACAACATTTGAAGGAGAAAAATTCAATCTTCATAGAATCAGCAATCCTAATTAAAATATTTCCCACTGTTTCATTTGTTACTATTTTAACTATTTTTCAGTTCTGGAACATTGAAAATTTGTTCAAATGGACAACCTGGCTGATAAATTGGTGATTAGACAATGCTTCAATTTATTTCTGTGCATCTTTATTAGTCCTGATGAAGATATATGGCAGAGAATTAAATATTTCTCTAATTATCAATTCACCAAGAACACTGTCAATTTCAATAGCAACTTTCAACATTACAACCTATACTGAAAATATATTTTTGGTGGGTACTTACCTTCTCACACATAAATGGCTATATTCATTTAGTGCTGCCCTCTATATGCAAATTTGTTTTTTACGCCTGCCACAAGCTTTTTATCTCCCGTCCATTGGAATTGACTGATTCCAATGTGTGTCTCATGCAAATTATCATACATTAACCCTTCACCAACAAGTGTGCGACATACTCTCATGACGCATGTGACTCCCTCTATTCAATTCTACCAAACTATTACTTCGAGTTTTGGCAGAAAATGGAAGCACCGGTTTTTAGTGGGAAGGAAGGGTGCGAAGTGTGAAAAGAGGTAAGTACCTATCAGAAATACATTTTCAGTATAGGTTGTAATGTTGAAAGTTGCTATTGAAATTGACAGTGTTCTTGGTGAATTGATAATTAGAGAAATATTTAATTCT
>NW_013667185.1:60968-67243 GCF_000517525.1 Limulus polyphemus
CAACAAGTGTGCGACATACTCTCATGACGCATGTGACTCCCTCTATTCAATTCTACCAAACTATTACTTCGAGTTTTGGCAGAAAACGGAAGCACCGGTTTTTAGTGGGAAGGAAGGGTGGGAAGTGTGAAAAGAGGTAAGTACCTATCAGAAATACATTTTCAGTATAGGAAAATTATAACATCTGATACGGTACATTATCTCCACTCACATAAATAACTAGAATTCCACATTGAATAGATGCAGGAACTGGTGCAAGGGAAAGAACGAAGTATCCTTTGAAAGCATCCAAAGGACACTCCCTAAGATCTGATGTGGGGGACCACACCAATTCTGAACCAGGTATACTCTTTGCCCATCGTAGAAAAATGTTGCACACATGGGCAAAAAACAGAGGAGAACATCCAATGGAATAATAGACATAGAGGGATAGCATAAGGGAAGAACTGTAATAATCTACATTCGGCTTGTTCAGGAGGATTAGTGTGGCAAGATCAGAAGAAGGAGATTGACCCATATAATGATCAATCTCATTGTAGATAATAGCAGAGAAATCAAATGACGGGTCTCCGCCACCTGCAGCTTGTGAAAATAGTACTAGAGGTATAACATCTGAAGTGGGAACAGCAACCTCAGAATTTATTATAGGAACACACAAATCAAATAAAAGTGTTTGATGTAAAATATGTGAGTGTAAGAAAAAAATAAAATAAAGACTGGGAAATTACGTTAAATTAAAAGATTTCTTCAATGTAAAGAAAAAAATAATAATGAAGAAATCCCACTTCAGAAATTAAACTATTAAAATCATGAAAAGGATTCACACGAAGAGCACAAAAAGAAAAAAATGTCTCAACATCAGCACTAATAAACAAGAAATGATAGTTTGGTAGAACTGATTAGATGGAATCACATGCATCATGATAGTATGTCGCACTTCTCGGTGGAAAGTTGATACATGATGATCTGCATGAGAGACGCACTGGAATCAGTTAATTCTAATAGAGGGGAGATAGAGGACAGCACTGAATGAGAATAACTATTTATGTGAGAAGGGGTAATGTACCGTATGGAAATTTACACTATTTGGTAGTTACATCCTTTAATTTTCTGGAATGTTTTCCAAGAAAAATCATATTAAAAGTCTAAGATTAATGGAATATTAATAACTACATGTTACTATTTTGGAAGTAAACAGCTATGAAAAATTCATTACGATATTCAGTAGAATTCTAGTTATCTCTTTAATTTATATAAAAAAAAAATTCCAGAAATATTTCAAAATTCTTCATTGAGAAATTTAAAACAATTAACATTATACAATTATCTCAACATTATTTATTACATACAAACACTTCTTTATTAACCTAAAGAATCCTATGTAAATGTCAGACTAAATATTTAAAACAAAAATCAATGAAGAAATGTGTCACAAGCAGATGGCACTCATTATGGACCACAAGAAGGGAAAAAGACCTAAATAAAATTCTGTTTAACTGAGTTAGTATTATAGTGAAAAAGCTATACCTTTGATTTAATTTCATGCATACTTAGTGAAACAAACTGAACATAAAGCTAAAAGCCTATTCTATTTGCTGTTTGGTTTCCACCATTGCTTTACAAAACGTAATGTCTACACACGTTATGAGAGCTTTCAGCTCCTAATCTACTATCAGTATTACATCACTCTAAAGTAAGTAGTTCACTTATAAGTAATCTAAAGTAGTAAAAAAAAAGAACAGTAATGCTTTAGTAGTGTTAAAAAAAATAACACAAGCAACCACAAATGTTATTTTTGTGTTGTTAACTATCTAATGACCCACTCACTGACTATTAACACATTACCTCAAGCAATCATTAAGCCACACAGATGAAAAGTATTTTAATGAGAGACCAGTAAATTATTTTTTCACAATATGGTCTTACTTTAAAATACTGCTGTTCCTGTTTGTTTTAATTCTAAATATAAAATGGCACACATATAACGTGACATACCACACTTTAGAAGAGTGACACTGAGGCTGTACTAAACTTACAACAAATGATGCAACACACAATAATGTAATTAAAAATGCTACCTTGTTCTGAACAATAATACTGTTTTGGCTTCTTGATAAAACTTATAAAAAACTTGCTACATGATTCACAGCTAAATTGGTTAAATCTTCTTTGAACTCGAGAGTAAGATTTTACAAGTCCACATATAACACAAGTGATAGTTCCTGCCCGACCACTTCGAACCCCCTCTGAAAAGATTAAAATTTTAAAAATTAATCAATATACACAATGTCAGGAAAACATGCAGGTTTAAGAAATCAATTTAACACAAAAATATGATACTCTATAACCCAAATGCTTTGAAAAGGTGAACATTTCTTCTTCAGGGGAAAAACTAAGAAGCAAAATCAAAAACAAAATCCTAGTTTGCCCCTGAAGAAGAAAGGTCCACCTTTTGAAAGTGCTCGGGTTATAGGGTATCATATTTTTGTATACATATATATTAACACACACACAGAGCCAAACTGTACATGTATACTGATCTGCAAAATTACTCTAGTTTCTTCAATTGCTTTTGCAACAACGTATAAGAGGTCAAACCAACAACAATTTTGTTAAGTGTCATTTTTATAAACTGCTAGTCCTATCAAACCGATTGACATTTGTTTACTTTCTGCCACTGTCATTAGTATGACAGCAAAGTACAACCTTATCATTTTAGATAACACTAAGTAACTATCAGGTAAATTCTACAAATTTTGATAACTTTTTTTTTCTATTTAATTTTCAACATTAAAATCAAGAGTGATTCTTATAGAAATTAATAACTGTTTGGTCATAACAATATCCAGAATATAACAAAAGTACTAAGATTGCCTTTCAATTATAATAATATAGTATTATAGCTTTAGAAAAGTATAACTTTCATGCTTATTGGTTCACTTATTACAGAAGTATTCATTTGAAACTTTCTTCCTCCTGCATATGTCAAGATTTTGGTGGTAGTCCAATTGCCTTTTGAAAGTAATTTTCATACAGAAAACACATGTCTGAGATAGCTTGAATGGGTAATGAAGTTTAACACAGTAAGAAATGTACAATGTTTAGAGCCTTATTGGCCTTTGAAGGTTCAGAACACATTACCGTACGAAGGTTCAACCTTCAATAGTACTAATTTGAATAATTTTCTGATGATGTTCTTTTAACTACTAGTTTATACATGACTGAAAACCCTTTTATTTTACAAGCAATACATATAAATGAAATAAAACACTGACATGTAGTTTTAAAATGTTATACTGAACAGTATTCATTTTATATTTTAAACAAAATATGCAAATTGTTTATGTACATGTATTTGATGCTACATGCAATGGTCATATAACAAGAGACATTAATCTTGCACTGCAAGAACACTCTATTGCAGCCAATTAAAAAAACTGCAGCTGACTTAAGCAAAACAATTCTTTATTTAACAGTCATCATTCCAAGTAACTTAAGTCTTTTTTAACAAAAAATTGTTGATTAATTAAACATATCTAATAAACTAATAATAAACTGCAAAATAGGACAGAGTAATACTAACAGTTCCATGATAAAACACATCTGAACCTTTCAATATAACAGTTATAAGAGTATGTGCTATTATCAGTCATATTTTTTTAACAATATTGTTGATTAATTAAACATATGCTTTGGGGAGGGAAGGAGTGTAGGGATACACCAGTGTTCCTTTTTCAACATTGAAATTATTTGTGTTAAAATATATTCATGTTTCATATTTATTCTGCCATAAAATTTCTTACACACAAGCATTCAGTACATTTTATATGAGAAATGCAGTCAAGAAATGTTGCCCGTGTTCTTCACCATACTGGTCTGTTCCAATGCATTAAAGTAACTGCAACAACTAACTTTTTGGGTGTGCGTTTTTGTTCCTTATACAATAACTGTTGTTTAAGTAATGGGTGGACATTATACAAATCAAAAGATCAAATTTCTATTTGAGTAGCATTTAATATGTGATTACTCTTCAAACAATGTCAAACAGTTTCTGTTAACAAAAGAAAAATACAAACATATCAGACACTGCTTGAATGTCTATCAAAGAACCTTCAAACATTTGAAGACAACACTAAATGTTTCCACAAATGTTTCTCATCATCAGGTACAAGTAGCTTATCTAGATGCAAGAATATATTATGAGTGATGAAACAAAGAGGTCACTTGACCAGAGATTGCTTAATGGCTTAGTAAAGAAGCATTTGTTGCTGTGTTGAACTTGAAGTTTCTTCACTACTCATTCAAGCCATCTCAAATCTTTACCCATTGTAAAGTATGTATTTTTTCTTATTTGTAAGTGTGTAAAAATTAAAACAGTGACCAGTGAAAAATAAAATACAAGTTTCATAATATTCACTAAAAATGTAAATAAAACAACAGTGTAGGAAAATATCACAAATGTATTTTGATGCAAAGTGCACAACATTTGTATTTCAAAATGCTACATGTGCATTGCAAAGTTCTTATTTTACACTGGCATTATAAATAATTTACTACCCTAAGTGTATCCAGCTTCATCATGAGATTGTTATGTTGGTCAATGCTATAGCTTAGGTTCTCATATTGTCACTGTTATGCCTGAAGTTCTCATGTTATGTCAATTTTATAGTTTAGGTTCTCAGACTGTTATCATTATGCCTGAAGTTCTCGTGTCACTGTTATACCAATTTCTCTCATTGTATCAGTATTATGCCTGTGCATTCATTGAGCCACGGTTATATCCCAGGTTTTCATGCTGTATCAATCCCTAAGAAGCAAGAAATATTTATAACTGAATGCTTTGTTAAGTGTTTTGATATTGTTTTCTTCATTTATAGAAAGGTCAGAATAGATCACTGAGCTGCATCATTAGTTGAGGTTTGAATATATTTTTTTGTTTTGAAGTTCATTAATGAATAAACATTTGGTGATAATATAATAAGTAATAATAACTGATGAATGAAAATTTTCTTTAAGAAAAACCTCATACAGAGGCAATGAAATTGATTACCTATGAACAAAGATCAGTGTCATATAAAATAACTGATTAATCAAAATTATGTTTCATTCAATTAATGTTATGAAAATAATCAACTAGTGTTTTTGTTTATTAATGTTTTGATTATCCCAACTATCCAGTAAAAATTATGATTAAATTGGATGTCATAAAAAATCAACTAATCAAATTATGTTTCCAATTACCATTTTCAATAATTCTAACTATGCAGTAATCAGAATATTGCCATTATGATTTTTCATTATTATTTTAGATTAATTCAAATTTGTTCAGCTTAATTAATTACTGCCACAACAAATGAAAATAATCAACTAATCAAAATTGGGGTTTGCAGTTATTAGTATTCTTAGTTTCTACAATTATCCAAGTAACTGAAAAATTGCCATTATGTTTGTTTGTTACTAAGCACAAAGCTACATAATGGCTTATCCGTGCTCTGTCCATCATGGATATTGAAACCAGGTTTATACCAGTATGTTTTTTTAGCTATCTTGTGAGAATAACTTATTCGTTGAATGTAATTGATTAACAGATGAGCAAACAGATGAGGGGATATCATTGTGGGTTTAAAGTTAACCATTAATGAAGATGTGGTAACAAGAGTTAAAGTGAAGAATATTTACAGAAGAGTGATTACTGAATGAAAAATTCTGAAGTTTTTACTACATGTTGAGATAGAATAAGGATGATAAGTATAAGTATGATAAGGATGATCAAACCTAACTGGCTCACTAAAGACAAAGGAAACAATAAAAGAAAATACCACAAATTGTAGAAGCTTAGATTAACAGACAGGAAGACCACTGTTTTTCAGCATCAAGAAGCTATAAGCTATTAAACACGTCATAAAAGCTCAGTTTTCCATTCTTTTAAACTTAAAGAGATGATATGGTCAAAATTTGGAAAAATTTATACAGAGGTCAGAACAAAGTGATAAAAAGCTTGATGATATGCTGCTAAAAGAAAAAGTGTTTGTGGACAACTTTCACATGATAAAATAAAACATAGCTAACATGGACTTGTTAATTATATTATCATTATTACCTACTTTAGCTAATCTAGTCTTAAATAACTTATAAAGATCCCTATTTTGAGATTTTAGTTACTTTTATAATAATAAATAAAGCATAAATATGAAAAACAAGAAATAAAGTACTTACCCAATCATCTTTTTTCTTGCTCTCGGGTTTACGACGAGAGTTAGCCCTAATTTTATGTA
>NW_013667185.1:68119-86659 GCF_000517525.1 Limulus polyphemus
CCTCTCAAAATTTTCCTGGCTTTCTAACTATGCAACAAGAGCCGTTACAAATTCATCCAAGCTAGCTGTTAACTTCCCACGGGAACGAATCTTGTACTGTGAGTGACATTGACGATATTCTGTTCAGAATACAACCTTATACAATATGTTATTTAATGAATGAAAACCTTGACTTTCTGTTGGTTATAAGTAATATATAATAAAACGTAAGAGAGAACTATCAACAAATTGTGAAAGAGAGGATGTGACCGGTGGGTGTGGCAGGAGGGGTCTGATTTTCTATTCGATAGCTCTGTAACAAAACATAATTGAAGGCTATAAAAATTATAGTTTGTTTGAGCAATAACGATTTTATAGAGAGTATTTTACATTTAATTTTGTACTTTTGCAGGAGGTGGTGGATAAAATGGAGATGATGACATGCTAAGACAAAATGTGTTACGTGGGTCACATTAGTGGAAATTCAAGATTTTTTTTAACACTGCCTTGTAGAATTAAGAACTTAAAACTTGTATACCCTTAAAATATGAGTTATTAGCTAAGATTTTATTCTATTCTAATTGGTATAACATGAACAAAAAATAGTATAATAAAATTTTGATTGTAAGACACTAAAGCCTTGTGTCATGCACAGTGAAGGATACCCGGAGTGACACAGTTTACTCTCTCAACACTGGCTTGGTCAATTTGACCAACCACGTAACCTCTTTGTACTTGATTAGTCTTTATAGATTTAATACTTCTAACTTTCAATATAGTGTGTATATCTTCACAAAATTTGGCAGTCTTTTAGTTCATATTATAAGTCTTTCACATACAAAAAATAATTTTTGTTAATTATTTTTAATAAAATAAAATTAAGATTTGTCCATGAATATATTGAGTGTTTGTTTTGAAGAGTCCGTGTGCAAAGTAATTTTCATGTTAGAATTAAAAATACTTTTCCTCATCTCAAAAATCTCAAATTTCATCTCCAAACCCCCTATATGCATTTCAAAGTTTTTCCAATAAAACTTTATAATTTATCTATTATTTTCTCTACCCTATCTCAAAACGGGATTGTTCAATTTAACTGACCTCATAACCACCCAAAAAAAATTCTAACCAATCTACAGTCTAATTAAATAGCCCTTTCCCAACACCTACTAATGTGATTTTCTTTGCTAATTTTGTGTTGGCACCATATGAAAAGTTTTTTGAAAATTTAAGTACAACAAATCCACTCCTTTTCAGTCATCCAGATAATGGGTAACATCCTCAAAAAAAAGTAAACAGATTAGAAAGACAATATTTCCCTTTAAAATAGTTCACAAGACACGCACCACGGGAGCAGCTTGTGGGTAATGTAATTCAATAGCATAATGTGAGCTGCATGTTCCCTGAGTGATTTACAAAACAAAATGTAATTATAAATAGGTGTATACTGTTATGAACTTAGAGCTACTTAGGATAAATGAATGTAGTTTCATGTTACAATTTGAAGTCATTCTAGAAAGAAAAAAAGGGTAATTTAGGTTTATTTCAAGAGAAAAAACAAAAATTTCATTAACGGAGTCGAGTCAACTGACCTTCGTTACAAGCTGTTACATCTCAAGGGTCAGTGTTTGGACTTCTGCTTTTCCTTCATTTACATTAACTATATTGTAAGGGTTATAATTAGTAAGTATAATGGTATTAAAATGCTGAGGTACTACAGAATGACTTAGATCAATTGGTAAGTTTGAAAAATTGTTGGCAAATGGCTTTTAACCAATGTAAATGCAAGGTAATGCATCTAAGTTCTCATAACTTAGGTCACATTTAATTTACATGGAGCCCACTCAAAAGCATGAATGAATATACGGATAGTGACATAGTAGTATATAACTCAATCAAACTGTTGAGACAGTGCTCTGTTGGTAGTTGAAAAGCTGTTAGAATTTTAGGATTATTTATAAACTACTGAATACATGAAAAAAAGCAATTATCGCTAGTTATGTCTCACTTAAAATACTATATGGTTTTGGTCTACTTACCTGTGAAAAGATATCAACTTATTGGAGAGGCTTGAAAGGAGGGCTATCAAAATGATTTTAAAGAAGAAAGGTTATTTTATGGGTTAAAATATTTTCTTTTTAGGTGACAGATGACCTTCTTGACATTTACAAGTCTATCTAGATTATCTGAAAACAACAAGATGAGAGGACACACATTTAAGGTTTGGAGGAAGGACAAATGCTAGTTTAAAGTTTCATTTTTTCGAAAGAGTGATTAGCTACTGGACAGAATTGCTATCATCAGTGGATGCGAGCCAGTGCTTTACAGGTGTTTAAGAAAGGAATCAATAAATTCCTTAAAGATAAAAGATGATTTAGTTTTTATTTCTACATTTCTTTTCCTCAGGGGTGAATGTGCAAGGACAGCACTCATGGGATAAATGGTCCTTTGTTGTCCATATATTATCAAAGACAGCTGTTCAGAGATTTGCAATTAAGATATTAGAAACATTGATCTTAACAAACAAAACATATTACAATCACTAGCTCTCACATATTTCTCCACCTCAACCTTCTGACTGACATTCTCATCAGTGGTTAATATGAAGTTCAAAATAACATTATTTCTCATTGGTTCCCTAATTCATTGAAGAAGAAAACTAACTTTTAGTAACTATCACCTTCACTATGTTACTCCATGCAGTTAACATTTGTATGATAGAACTTTCTTACTGGAAACATTTCATTAACTTCCTAATTAAATTGCCTATGTAAATTTTTTAACATTAACCTCCTATCATTGTAATTACAGATAACACCCATACTGATTCTATAATCATTCTACCCTCTTTAATATACTCCAGATTGATTAAATCAGTGATAAAGATAGTTTTCAATCATGTGACACAGATTTCTCACTGTACTATTATAAACAAAAGGAAAACACTGAAGGTAAATAAAATATTTCTCAAGACTTTCACGAGCTAATAAACAATTCTCTCTGTGCTTTAATTATTAGAGAATTTTACAACTGACAGAAGTTATAGTACAATGTTAAATAAAATAGTACAACTAATTACCATTAGGATTTACTTCTGTTGGGTCGTTAGCATTATTAAAGAGCTCTAATGGACCATCATTTGATATCCCATGTGTACCAGAAGCTAGCAGCATAGTAGAAATACCATTCGGAATTAATGTGCTTGATTGTATTGAGTCATTCACAGCCAACTTTGAAGATTCAACAGAGTCCGAATATGGCAACACAAGGGGGTATGTAGAATGAGTAGATTCAAAGGTGAAAGAAGAATCCTGTGGGTTTCCACCAGACAAAAATACTGAAGATACTGATGAATCTGAAGAAAATTGTTTTAAAGATCCCACTTCTGAATAAACCAAATTAGGTAATACACCAGATCTGGACACACCTTCTGATGAATTTGAGATGTTATGACCTTCCAAAGAGGTTAAAGCTGAGGATGTCATGCTAGATGAATATTTTGGAACTATATTCTCTGTTTCAATCTTCTGACTAGCTTTTTTAATTCTATGCGATTTTCTCAACTTCATTACTGTCCTTTTGTTGAACTGTAAACGTGCTTTTTGCAATATCCCTTTTGTCACCTTACATGGAGCTTTTATCCCCTGCCCAGAAGAAGTCAAATTAATCAAACCTGTTGATGTCTCCTTAAATGACTGCACAGAGGAAATAAGATAAGGCTCATCAGAAATTCTATCACTGGATGATTTCAAAATCTTCTCAATTTTTTCTGTAGCCTTATCTTCCAGTTTATTTTCTTGACTCTCCATTACGTTGTTGATATTGCTATCTTCATTCACTGGTAAAACAAATGAAGGTCTGACTTGTTTTTCAGATTTTTCTTTAAAGGGTTTTTGATTTTCAGTCTGATGAACAAACAACTTAGCCTCTTCTCTCCTCTTCTTTGCCATAATATCTGTACACTTACTGACCATTTCTCGTTTTATATGCATGAATGAACCTGCATAATTTTCCAAATTATCATCCTCAGACTTCTTTAATGTAAAAGAAGAATTACAGTTCATTTCAGATAGTTTCATTTGAATCTTTAGACTTGGTTTCCATGGTCTTTTCCCCTCAAGCACCAATGGTTGGTCAAGCAACCCAATCTTCTTAGAACTATCAACCTCTTCAGTTATTTTAGCACCTGATATAAATGTTTTAGAGTTACATTTCTTTGACAGTTCCTTATTCCTATTTTTTTCTATTTTGCTTTCTGTATACTGAAACGGTGAATCATAATCATCCAAAAAACTTTTTCTTGGAAATATTTTTCTTGAAGAGTTGCAGCTAACTGATGGAATTGTAAACTGTTTTCTAAAGCAGGCAGAATGGTCTTCTAAAACATGAGAAACTGATAAGTTGTTCTTTTTATGAACATTTTCCAATGATTTTTTATCACCAAATTTCTTTTCATTAGAAAATAAAACAGAATTATGGTTGTCTTTTTGTACTTTTACGTCATGGTTTTGTTTAAGTTTTTCTTTATGACTTAACATTCTAGATGCAGTTTTATCTTTTTCCCTTTTCAAACTACTAGACTGCATTATTGTCTTGTAGGATTGTAATAAATCACGTTTTTTGCTTGAGCTGGGCACTGGTAGCTGACTCTTTTTTGTTCTATTTAATAGTCTCTTTGCAAATATGTTTCCAGAATATTTTTTCTGAGATTTTTTTTTAGGAAGTGTTTTACATATTGATAATTTTTCACCTCCTTCATTAGATAAAGCAGTAAGTTTAACACTCCTGCTGTCGCTCTCTGAACAAATCTGGTTACTACTAACCACAAACTGATATTGAGTCCTGCTTTTAAATCCTATGTTTGCTTCTAGCACATTATATGATTTGCAAAACCCTTCTTTTAACATTTTGTCGTATGATTTTCTTACTAAATGCCTCATACCCAAACGTCCCCTTGATAAATGTGAGGTTTCTGACAATGAACATGATGACCCACATGTTTTCTGTAGTTGACACAGGTGACGATGTTGATCAATGATACTACCTGTACCATGTGGATCAATGCTGAGTAATGTTACCTTTTTTCTCTTATTCTGAACTTCAGTTCTTTGCTGTTCCTCAATACTGAATCCATCAAATTCTCCTTCCTGTAACAACAACAATAAAATATTATATATAGATATACAATCCAATAAAGAAATTCACAGCACACAAAATGCTCTACATAAACTTCTAAAATAATCTCGAGATAAAGCACTTTTTGTTTGCAACTTCTTCCTTCTTTTTCTGATTCACTGAATAAATCCATACAAGGATGAACATTATTTTTTCAAATAGATTTTTTTTTTCATACAAATAATTTGGGCTACGAAAAGAGCATTAATTACCAAATTTCAACACACACACACATATGTTTCAAAATTTGAAAAGTAATTATTAAACATACTGGTGATAAAAAGCTGTTAAAAATATCAATTACGTTATGCACAAAAATGAAGACCTAAATTCACACTATAAGGAAAAATATGCATCATTAATATTGATAACATACAGACAACAATAATTTGGGCTTTCAAGGCTGTCCTTACACACCATTCCTTAAGAAAAGTAAAAATTTAAATCCATACATTATTATCCACAAAATATCAAGTTCCTTCTCAAACTCTTGTAAAGTGCTAGTTTCAAATGACACTAATAGCAACTTATTCCATAAATCAATCATACTGTTAGAAAAACAACAGTCTAAACTCAACCCTAGCTTGTCCTTTCTAAATCTTAAACTTGTGTCTTCTCATCCATGTCAAATGTTTTAGTGGAATCCAATATAAAACTTGAATGACCAGTAGTGTGGCATTTGTTTCAAAAACTAATAAAATCAACTAGCTTCCTCCCCATCTCACACAAAAAGTAGAATATAACTTTTAGTGTTCTGCTTTTATTCAACCAGTGAACTCAACCAATACAATGCCAATGACAACTCAATTTTGTCAGGAATGACACAACATGCATTTTACATTTAAGTTATTCATATATATATATTTTTAAATGTAATAGTTTTGAACATTTATTCATCACAGTTTTACAGTTCATCAATACAACATTAGCTGATAATGAAATTCATGGTTTGCATTAATGCTACAACAAATTAAAATGGGTTCTCATTAAGAGCCAGTGGTCTGTGAAGTTCCTTAGTTACTCTTCAAACTATCAGTCAAATAGTCAATTATTCAGTAAGCTTTTCTTTGAAAATAAATACTTTAGACAGAGTTTGCAGAGGTCATGAAATCCTGGAGTCATGGAATTTCATAAATAAGTTTTACAGTACTGGAAAATAATGGTTTTTATCATGAGTTCTGGAAATGTACTTGAAACTCTAACTCCATCACTCCAAGATCCTGTTTATATTTACAACAAATCATACAACTGTTTATCTCAGTTTTGTGGAAAAAAAATAAAGAGCTCTAGAAAATTTGATTCGTAAAATTGGAAACATGTTGACTTGGCCAAACTGTTCAGTAACAAGCTTTTACCTATGTAACTCCACTAAATGTCATGTGACTATGTTGTAATAATACTGTTTGTGCAAAATAAGCTCAAGCCTCATTTAGAGGAAATCTAAAATCATAAAAATGTTGACTGGATAAAGAACATGGTTTTTTCAGAAACACTTCAGTAATAATTAATGACATTTCTAGCCTAATTTTTTCATCAGTTCTTGCCTAAATGTTGTTGTTAATAAAAGAAAGAGATCCAAATCCAGGTGGGAACATTATAATGTGTCATGAAACAAATACTTGCCATTACAGACAGCCTGTTAGCTTATTCCTGATTAGGTTACTTATTTAAACAATGATCAATCAAGGCCAGGATATTTTGGACCCTATTACTAAATATCTTGGGGACAATCTTCTGCTTTGGCAGGATAAGCAGGACTGAGAATATAGGAATGCAGTGTACGTTATTAATATTATTTGTCTCTTTGTGTTTTTATTATTTTCTTTTTCTTTCAAATCTAAAAGGAATAAAATTCTTTAAAACTATGATATTGACACACAAGATTTCCATTTTTTAAAAGTCTATGTTAGATGGAATTGCAGCAGTAATCTCACAAAATGTTTAAAAATAGTGGGAATACAAGAAGTAATTTTTTGCAACAATATGAGTGTGAAACGTTGCTTTGTTAGCATGTTGAGATGATGTATATCCAGCAGCCAATGAAATAGAAGTTTACTTCTTGTCCTGTTGGAAAGTTTAAATAATTATATTTAAGATAAATATTATTTTGTTTTGGTTAGAAACTAGAGGACATTTTAGTCTAGCCCAAAGCATAGCAATTCAAAGATATATGCAAGTCTATCACTGTTTATTAAACAGAGAAGATCATAACACAGTTTTTAAAAGAAACCAACATTGAATTGTACACAATAAATATTTTAAAATGAAATTCCCCAGTCCCAAAATATCTATACAATAAATGATTCAATAAATGTCTTATTGTATTTTAAGATTGAGAAAAGTATCATTTTAAAATATTTATTGTGTACCATTAAACATTATTTTAACACCTATGTTACTTAAAATTTACACAATTGTTGCTTCAGCTTTCATATGAAAGGGGTATTTAACAATAAATATCAAGAGCAAAAGCCAATGAGTAAAAAGATACTAGGATTCCACTTGTAAACAATAACACATTCTATCTTCATCTTCACCACATTGCAAAGCAATTGACATGATGTTCCCTCATTGGCAATCTTAAAAACAAGCCAATAATATGATACATGAAAAACCTAACTGGTACTTGCAACAATAAAAATTAATGTTGACTTTAACGTTACAAGAGAATTTGAGGAGTCCTTGCATATAATTTAATGTTATTCGAACACCAAATACAAACTGTGTGATACTATGAAAAAGCTAATCTGATCCAAATCTTGCAAAAACAAGTAAAAATCGTATGTGAATATATGTAAAGTTTGTAGAATTGTGTTTAAATCTTATCCAAATCCATCTGAAACTAGTACAAATCTGCATCAAAATCTCTGGGAAGCTGTTTTCTCAGGCCAGGCCAAAGTAAAAAACTTAAAGGTTGGAGTTTACCCAGGGATGTTAAGGGACTGAGTCTCTCGTTAGCCCCCCTTGAGTGGTCTAAATTGTAATTTCTATTTTAGGTTTTGTAGTTTAAAATATTGGAGGCAAGATGGGTAATCTTGATAGTGGTTGAGATTGAATTTTGGGTGTGAAGGGTCACAAGAAAAGTGATGAAAGTGGTGATAAGGAGAGCTTTGATGAATGCTATTTTCTACATGAAACATATTACTGTATTCCCTTTTTTTGTTCAATTCAATAGTAGGGGCCCTTTTCAATGCTCAGGGTTTTTTTGCTGAACTGATATTTTCTGGATTCTTCTGGTTGTGGATTCTGCTTGATGTTGATGTTCTTAAGTAATATTGGATTCCTGTATTTGTTTTGTATATATATATACTTGTTGGTAGCTCATTACTTCTGTCTGTTATAGACACTTATGGTTATAGGCACATCTAGGTAGAACCACTTAGGACTAGGTATTTTCCCACTTCTGCAATTGTCACTATATCTAGAATGCGGTTACCACTCTTCTCACTTAGAAAACACAGTTTCTTGAATATATCATCGTTGTTGATGATATAGCTCATAAGGTGATAGGATTCTCTGCCATCAATGAAAGGGTATTATTTAGTTGATGAAAGGAAGTTAGTTTGATTCTGTTTTTTGAAGTAATCTTTCCTAAGGTGAAGAATATATGCTTTTGATATTGGGTTGTTTAGTTGTTCTTTATAGTTCTCTAACTTGGATGTATCCAAATAGTTTAGTGATTAATCTTATTGCTTTCTTTCATATTTTTTGTATATTAAGGTAGTTTTGGCTTGATGTATTTAGTAGTTACAAAATCATAATCTATTGGTGTACGCACAAATGTTTTATAAATGGATAGTTTTGTTTTTGTTTGAAGTGGGTTTAAAGTTTTTTGAATATTTAATTGTGATATGGCTTTAGCTGCAACACTTTTTTCTTTGTTTCACGCGAGTCTTGAGGCATACATGATGCCCAGGAATTTTGCAGTTTCTGTCGATTTTATTTTGTTGTTGTATACATTTATGTGAATATTTTTAGCTTATTTTAGTCATTTTCCGAGTTTTGTTCAGCAAATTATGGATTTATTTTTGAAGGATTTGAGTATTACTCTCCAATCAGAGGCTGTTTTTGTAATTGTTTTGCTGCTTGCATTGGACTTTTTTGATGCATGTCAGCCAAAAACAGGAAGGCTTGCATATGTGAACATATTTCGCTTTCCATGTTCAGATCATTGATGTATAAGAGGTAGAACAGTGGACCGATAACAGAGCCATGAGGCACTCCAGAAGATGGGCAAAAAAAAAATGATGCTATTGCCTTTTTTCTTTAGAGATTGGTTATTTAAAAAATCAGAAATGTACCTCAAATAAATTTTAGGGGATTTGGAATTTACTAACTTGCATCTAATCCCTTCATGCTAGACTGAATCAAAAGCTTGCTGAACATTACCAAATGAGCCCACATATCAGTGTATGATGTTTATATTCTTACGTGTTGTTTCAATAAGTCTGATAAAATGGTCAGTTGTTTGTCAGTTTTTTCTGAAGCTATTTTCCATTTCTGAAATTAAGTGAATTAAGTCATTTGGTATTTGTTAAGGTTATTGGTCTGTAGTTTTCTGAGTGTTGTGGTGACTTAAACAGGTTTAGGTATCATTGCTTACCAATGCTGTTTTTCAGTTTGCTAATGTGGGTCCTGAACGTACGATTAGTGTGAAGATGCTTGTCAAGTGTTTGAGTAAAATTGTTGGTTCATGTTTTAGGCAACATCTGGAATACTGTCTTCTCCTACTGATTTGTTTTTTGAATGTTTTAGTGATATTTTTTATGTCAGAAATGATCATGTATTTTCATTTGTGTGATATATGGTATTACCGTTGTGTTATTCGGTACTGGGAATATATCCATAAATATGTTTTGGTTTTGTGCAATATATTTGTTGAGTCATTGTTTGGAATAGTTGAAAGAATTATGGTCTGGAAGTGTGAAAGATATTTGTAAGTGTTGTAAAAACACTATACAGTTTTTGTTGATTTGACTTGTTTGTTACAGTGAAGTGTGGGATAAATTCTCTGAATATGTTTCGAGTTAAGTACCGATTTAATTTTAGCCCAGAATGTGACTAGATTCTTGTAATTTTCTATTCAGTTACAGAAGTTTTTACATCATTGCTTCTTGATTGGCAATATAACCTTTGCAATTGCTTTGTTATATTGAGTTTATACTTGATCTGTCATACAATATTAGAAAGAAAACTTATTGTAACAAAATTTGTTAACTAACAACGTAGTACTGTGATGTACTATATATGCTTTGCACTCCGTTCTAGCTTAATAGTAAATTTTGAAAAATTTTATTACTCTCTCATTTCTAACTTTCACTTTATTTAAGTGTTAACTGGGACAAGTAAAATATGGCATAGTCTGTTTCTCTTCCCAGAATGACAGTCTGCATTTTAATTACCAGAGACCAGTTAATCTTGTCAGCAAATTGGATGATAGTGTAAGTGGACTCTTGACCACCATCCTATGGTCAACTGCTCTTACAGGAACCAATGGCTGTTTTAGTGTGACTGAAACTTGAGAGTTTATGGTAATATTTAAAAACATACAGAATAACAAATATAAAAAGAACATGTTTTGTATACGGTGAGGTTTTTTTCTATAGGAGGCATATTTCTGTGAAATACTGCATAGAACAGACAAAACTTAAATTATATAATATGTCAGGACAAGTGTTTTATCTTTTGACCTAACAATTTATGTATTCCTTAGTTAGTTGGTGGTAGTTTTATCTATTTGCACCATCGCTCATTCTCAGCAAACTGAAAGAAAATGGCTGGTGTGATCATCTACAAAGTAAATGGAACACTGTACCATGATTATACTGCAAAATCCAAACAAAGACAGGGTTTAGAGGCTTCTAGTAGCTAACACAAAGCATGGTCACATTTACTTCTTCGACAATAAAGGAAGACCAAATGCATGTGATGAATGGCATACTGACCAACACAAGCAGACCCACAAAAGAAAGCATCTATTTCCTCACTGAACTCCAGTGTTGGTCAAAACATACCATCAAAGAACTATTAACTGAAAGCCAGTCCATTTTCATTGATATGGGTATGAAACGGAAATGGAAGTATACAAATGGTACTGGAGCAATATGTACGACCCCATGACACACATGAAAGAGACATGTCCCATGGCAATATCAAGAAGCCATGTGAGAACCATGTCATCAGTGCTGAAAGGAATTCCAACCTGTAAGAATCAAACTTCTAGTGACATTTACATGAAAAGCATAACACAAATATATGTGTTTATGTCACATAGGAAAGTAAGTGAACCAAAGGACAAAGAGCAAGTCAGACACAAGTTGAAATTTGAAAAGAAAAATCAGTCACAATGACCTACACAATGTGTATGAACAGCACTTTATTCTGTAGGGGTATATTCACAACAATAGTCTTGTTCCCAATTTTGTTGTTATTTTAGCTCTTCCAGAGGTTATTAACACTTTTCGGGAAGTCCTTGGAACAAACTACCGTTCAATGCTTTCTTATGATATAACTTTTCAATTGTACATGTCAACTATCATTCTCAAATGCACATTCTTTAAAGGAAACCCAGCAGCTGCATAATTGTGTTGCGGTAAAAAACAGAGAATCTGGAATTGTGAAGGCCGTAGAAAATGCACTTCCAGAAGCAAAACATGTAATTTGTTGGAACCATTTACTGAAAGACGTGCAGCATTGGGTTACAGCACACAAAGGAACGAAGGTAGACAAAGCTGTATATGTAAATAATGTTCTTTGCATACTGGATAGCAAAACAGACGATGATTTTTTTAATCTTTCAAAGAAACTGGGTAAGAAATGGAGCTTAATACTTCTAAAATACTTTGATAAACACTTAAGAAATGGCATAACTGGAAAATGTGGAAGGTGGTTGTTGGACAGTTTGGGTATTTACACAACAACCAGTAGTGTAATAACAAATGTGTCAAAATGCATGAATGCTATGCTCAAAAGACTCATGAAATGGAAAGAAGTCAACACTGATTCAATTGTTTATGCCTTCTATTTGCTGCAGACATTTTATCACAGTGAAGTTTTAAGAAGATGCTCTGGAATTGGAAACTGCAATCTAAGAAATGAACATTCCAGTATGGAAATGGACCCTGTAGAGACTGACTTTTTCCAAGACTATGTTGCACCAAAGGACATTATTTCAATCTTGCAAGAAGGCAAATGAAAACTGAACTGCCACAAAGATGAGCCATAAATAAAATATTACAGGTCTAAAACATTCCAGCAGTTAACGGAGATGCTTCTAAAACAAAATCATGTATTTCTTAAAGCACAAATTGGTACTTTTATTGTTAAAGGGCTCAAAGATAAGGATTATGTTATTAATCTTTTTCCTTATGAAAAATGTTCGTGTAACAGCACCCAGAGATGCTACTGTATTATTGTTGCAAGATTGTAAATTGGTGTGAAGCAGGAACAAAAGAAAGTGTACAGCTTGGGAAAACTGAAAATGAATGCTCAGAGGTTTAACTCAGGAAGAAAAAGGCTACCTAACAATGCCACACTGGAAACAACAGCTGCTAGAGACTCATTAGAGAAGCAGGATGAAATACTGGGTACAGGTTTGTTGATAGAAATGGGAGAACAAGAAATACACTGTGTTGAAGAACCTATTCTTACTAGTACACCAAAAACATTCAGAGAAGAGAAAGTCCCTTGGAAAATCCAAATTGGATATCCAAAGTTCAAAACTGCAACAGTGAAGAATATTGCCATCAATGTGGCACACTTAAATATCTTATTGGACAATGGATGGTTAATTGATGTATTTCTCCTGACAAGAACATCAGTAATGAATGTCACAGAAAGTGACATGGACCTTTGTTTATTTTCCATCCATCTGATGAAATCCATTGAATGTGATTGTAGAGTTGACTTGGACAACCTTAGAAAAATGTGGATGTGATGAAAAAAAGATACCTCGATTCATCCAATCCAAGTATATGGCAACCATTAGATTCTGACTATTGTATTGGAAATTTATAGTAAACTTTGATTCAATGTACGGATATGCCAAAACAGTAATTCATAAAATTGAAGATTTTATAGCCTATCATTATCAAAAGAGCTGGAAGACATCAACTGATTGGACTGGATGGAAGGTTCATTCACCACTGGATATTCCAGCTCAAAGGGTTTCTCACAACTGTGGTATTTACGTCCGTTTCTATGCACATGTACTGCTTAGTGGATCTTTTGTTCCATTTCCAGAAGACACGACTGTTGTTAGAATGTGGATAGCTGAAGAATTACAGAATAAAACAAAGGCTGATACAGACATACTTTTTCCAAAACTGGAAAGAAAAAAAATGCAAACAGCACTAAAGCTTGTTCAAAATCTAGAGGTTTCTAGACAGCCTCCTAGAAATATGAAATCAAAAATACCTTTCCTTGCCAGTGTAATTTCAGAGTACTTTGCATCAACATGGTCCAGGTGCTTATTGTGTGAGCAGTGTAAAAAAACCAAAACAATGTAAGATGATCCAATGCAAAGGAAAATGTCAAGACTGGTACCACCTTGAATGTTTCACAAAAAAAAACACACTAGAGGAAGATACATTTTTCCTAAATGCTTGTAAAAAATTTCAGCCTCATTTGTGTTATATCAGTGCCAATTTATTTTATTTGTTGCACCTTTTTAGAGACTTTTTTAAAGATTGTTTATTTGTTTAATTAATGATACATTGCTGTAGCTGTACTTCATTTCATGAGAATCTTTGTAGTACTGTATGCTTGAAGAAATTGTACTCCTGTCATTTAGTTACTGTATTTAACACAATTATGTCTCACTAATTTCAATTAAATATTTAATTCACTATTGTATCCAATGTTATGTTGATGCTTAGGATTGCAATATTTATAATTGCCTTTGTGTTGTCCGGCAACATCCTTATTAATTATGAAAACGTGAACTGTGCGTTCACAATAATTTTATGGTTTCTATGCAGACAGAAACATGAGAAAGCATTTGGTGTGGTCTTAAAGGCAATCGGAGATGGTTAAATGACTCGTCCGGGCACTTTTGTGTGGTTCTGGCAACATTTTTTATTAATTATGAAAATATTAAATATGATTTTGCAATTATTTTATGTTGTCTATGCGGACAGAAACAAGAGAAAGCATTTGGTGTGGTTTTTAAGGTGATCGGACTTGATTATTTTAAGGTTATATTTCAAGCTAGTCTTTTCGAAATTTCTGATAGAGGTATGCAAATATTTTCTATACATGGGATAATGCAAATGAACAGATTTCATTTGTATCATGGAGTGTTTGAGTTTTTTTGTTAAATGCCTCTTGTCTGTGTTTTTCAAATTTGTTAATGGTTTCTGTAACTAATTTAGTAGGGAACTGATTAACTTTAATAAAGCATTGAGTTAAGTGCACAACTTCTTTATCAATGTTTTCTGTGGTGCATATGGTGTATGCTAAATTTAGGCTTTTTTAGAGTGCCTAGCTTCTGGTGGATTACATGATTAGAAAACCAGTTAAGGTAATTTCCACCACGTGTTTTTCTGTGAATTTTATTGGTGAAGCCTTGGGGGGAATCATGTAGTGTTAAAATTTTGTGTAGTTGTTTTCATTTTTCATTGTGAATTGTATGTAGGTTGTTTATGTGTTGGAGAAATTGTTATTTGTCCATCTTGGAAAGTAAAGCTGCAAAAAAAGTTATCTACATATCTAAGCCAAAATGCAAGTTCACATATGGATGTGACTATGGCATGCTGTTCTATGTGATGTGTGGCCAAACTACCTGATAATGGATTTCCCATGGGAAGTCCATGGAACTGAAGGAAGTACGAGTCTCTGTATTGAAAGCCTATAAATATGGCTAGTTGTAACAGTTCCTGTTTTATGTTGATTCTCTATTTGGGGTCGTGTGAAATAATTTGTGAAGTTGTATTTTCTCGTGACAAGGGGTTTGAGGGAATAAGTTTATGACCTAAAACTAGACATGATGACAATAGCTACAGTTAGTCATATCATAGAGAAAGTGAAAAACATATATAAGCATTACCTTTAATTATTTTTCTACACATTCCTAATCTTGTGCAAATATTTTGCATAAAATATTCGATAGTTTAATATTCATTAATTTTTGTTTTTTTATTTCTGTTTAGCCATAAATAAATAATCTGTCAATTCACGAGGATTGATATATATATATGCATAATTAACCACTAACAGTTCTAGAATTTAAATACATTGTTAGATTGTTGAATTTTGATGTAAATACTAAAACAGTCGTTATCATTAAAACCTGTGTACTTGAGAATGATTGCACCAGTAATCGAAACATCGTCCCATTCTAAAAACAAATCTTATTGTAAATGCTGTAACTTGTAATAAAATATGCTTTTAGTATTATTGCCACTTTTGTCCTAGATAGCACTTTGTGTTGTTTCGCACCTACATACATGTTAGTTAAATAGACAGTTAAATTGCATTTAGGTTTTACTTTTATATTTTGGTTCAATGTGTGTTATTCATATTTTAAAATGCATACTTGAAAGGTTCAACAATTTTTGTAACTCTTTCAACTGGGGGCTCAGTACCAGGGAACAATCTTATAATCATTTTGTACTTATTATAGTTTTCATACTATAACTTTTAATAAGTATGTGTATCTTAATGAAATTTGGCATCAAACATAACAAGGCTTTTGTATACAAAACATCATATTTTTAAATTAACTTTTAAAATGTTTCAATTAAAGATTTGCTCATGCATTTTTTTCTTTTAGAATGTTGAATAACTCACATGGAAAGTTATTTTGATTTCAAGATTAAAATTACCTTTATGAATCAGAAAATTTTCAAATTTCATTTGCAAAATCTCTATAACCTCTCAATAAAATCCAGATAAATATCAAATATTTTTTATTGAACAACTTTATGTTTTATTTGTTATTTTCTCTATCATTTCTCTATGGGTTTGGTCAAATTGACCAACCTTGTAACCATGATAAAAATTAGGAAATAAGTTTTAAGTTACACTTTTTTCATTCTAGAATGACTACAAACATGAAACCATATATGTTTATTCAAATTGCTTAAATCTCGTAACATTATACATCTGTTCGTATTTACAAATAAATTCTTAAATTTCAGTTAGTTTTTTATAAAACAAAGAAGAGTAAATAAAGAAATATAGAAAACAACAATCTCCACTACTTACAATTGTAAAGTTTGTACTCGCTTGCTATACTTTACATTTTGTACCTTGCATGCTAAGCCTTGCCATGTTCTGCACATGGAGAATGTAAAACAAATCTTTATGATTTATACATGTATTTTGAAATAACAAAAAATTATAAATTGCTCTACCAAGATATTGTTTTTCAAACAACATTTTCTCTTATCCTTTCCTTCAGAGAATCGAAACTTGGGAAATAGATACCTTGAATAGGCTGAGAAAACCACAATGTGTGAAATTATGAGCTTTTGATTGGTTATAAACACATGACAGAGTGAAGTGGATGTATGCAAGCATTTCCAAAAATAGAAGAGGTGGGCAGGGCCACTGTGTTTGATTCACTGAATATAGCCATATCTCAGTAAACAGAAAAAATAGGTGGTTTGTATTTTATATTTTAGCTTTTCAATATTGGTTAATTTGAGCTTCTAATTCATAAGAAACTATACTTTTATTTCAACATCACAAACACCTAATTTGAACTAAAGCTGCATTCAACATACCACGTGATGCACAAAAATCTATATTTAGGAATTTTGTTTTTATATTTATTTTTAAATTAAGAAATTAACTAATGTATAATACTAAAGTTTCAATTATAACCAATTTGATATTAAACTTATGTACGTACATTCCTAAAATAGTAGTTCATTGAAATTTTGAATGTAAGTCAACAAATGTGATGACATGCCCTTTGACCCCTGACCATACGAAAACCTGTAGTGATTAGGTTAATATAACCCAAACTTCACCTTAGTTTACAAGGTCTAGTGATGACATGCCCTTTGACCTCTGATGATATGAAAACCCATAGTGATAAGGTTAATATAACCCAACTTCACCTTGGTTCACAAGGTCTAGTGTAGTCGTGACTGCAACAACATTTTGCTAAAGGTTTTCTGCCTGAAGATATCATAATTTTGCCCAAGGACACCCATTAACACTCTTGCTTCGGGTATACTTTACTGTGCATGACACAAGGTTTTAGTGTTTAACATTCTAAATTTTAATAAACTACTTTTTATTTGTTATACCACATAGAATAACAAAATATTTTAATAGCATACAAGTTTTAAGTTCTTAATTATACAAGGAAATATATCAAAAAATCCTGAATTTTCACTAGTGTGACCCACGTGACACATTTTGTCTCAGCATGTCATCCCTATTTTATTCACCAACCCTCGGAAATGTACAAAATTAAATGTAAAATACTCTCTATAAAATTGCTATTGCTCAAAGAGACCATAATTTTTATAGCCTTCAATTCCATCTGGTTACAGAGATATCAAATAGAAAATCAGACCTCTCCTGCCATACCCACCTGTCACATCCTCTCTTTCACAATTCATTAATAGTTCTCTCTTACATTTTATTATAACCAATAACCAATAGAAATTCAAGGTTTTCATCTATCAAATGATGAATTGTATAACACTGTGTTCTGAACAGATAATCATCAATTTCACTTAGAGTAGCAACAACGTTACTGTGGGAAAGTTAACGACTAGCTTGGATGAATTTGTAACGGCTCTTGTCGGATAGTTAGAAATCCCGGAAAATTTTGAGAGGTAAGTGAATTTGTCTACTTTTTACATGTTATTAGTCTATATTCTTTGGTGCATTATTTGATTAAATAAAAAATTGTTAAGTGCATTACTATTTATAGTATACAAAATCAGGGTTAACTCTCCTCGACAAGTGAGTGCAAGAAAAAAGAAGATTGGGTAAGTACTATATTTCTTGTTTTTTATATTTATTCTTTATCTATTATTCTAAAAGTGACTAAAATTGAAAATATGGATCTTTTTAAATTATTTAAGACTAGATTAGGTAAAATAAATAATAATAATATAATTAAAATGGCTAATGAGGCACACACATGAGCAGCTCATGGGTAATGTAATTCGATAGCCTAATGTGAGCTGCACATTCATGGAGTGATTTACAACTTATAATGGCACAGATAGTAGTTAGACACGGTTCAAAGGGCAATAAAACAATAAAATTTTATTATAAATAGATGTATAATGTTATGAACTTAGAGCTCCTTAGGATAAACGAATGTAATTTCATGTTACAATTTGAAGTCATTCTAGAAATAAAAATAGGTTAATTTAGGTTTATTTTGTTTTTTTGGTTGGTTATAAGGTCGGTCGATTTGAC
>NW_013667185.1:86769-95640 GCF_000517525.1 Limulus polyphemus
GGATTACACAAAGGAAATTTGAGATTTTTGAGATGACAAAAAGTACTTTTAATTTTAACACGAAAACTACTTTGCACACGGACTATTCAAAACAAATACTCAATATATTCGTGAACAAATCTTTATTTTATTAAAAATACTTCACTAAGAAATAAGACTTTTTGTATGTGAAAGACTTATAATATTAACTGAAAAACTGCCAAATTTCGTGAAAATATACCCAATATATTGAGAGTTATAAGTATTAATTTAAAAAGACTTTAAACGAGTACAAAAGGTCACGCGACTAGGTCAAATTGACTGACCCCGTGTCGAGAGAGTTAATGTGTGTCGAGTTAAATAATAAATACTAAAGGATAGGAAAGGAAAATAAAACATTTAACTAAACTACATACGTGAAAAGCTCAAGACATGCAATTATGAATATAAATAAAAAATCTTTTAAGATTATTTGACAAAAAAATTAAAAGGTATGTACATTTTTCTATTTCTCAATTTTTATTAATATGGTAAAGTGAAAAATAAAATATAAATATTTACTTTAGAAAGAGCTTTTGATATTAATTTAGAAGGTTCAAGAAATTATGCAAATAAAATTTCAAACTGTAAGATGAAAAAGTATTTTAATTCCTAAAATCAAAATCACTTTGCATTGAACAGTTAACATTAGCAAATTCACAGACAAATCTTTAGTTAAAATACTTAATTAAAAAAATCCAATTTTTTGTGTACAAAAACCTTGTAATGTTTAGTGATAGTCTACTAAAATGTTATGAAAATATGCATATATTTTCAAAAGTTATAGTATAATTAATCTCTTGTTTAGTTTGGTGGTTACAACAGCCAAAATGTGTAGTGTGATTGGGGTCCATTCAGACTGTACCTTGTGTGCACACTTTAACTCTACCATCAGACTAAAGGACAGAATCCAGATATGGAAGGAGAGCACATGTAATAAGTATTTATGTTCACCTTAACTGTACCATCAGACTCCAGCTATGAAGGAAGACACATTTTCATGTAATATGGATACTTTTTTACACCTCAACTCAACTGTCAGACTCTACAGGACTATAGGTACGTAGTATGGACCCATATAGTGGGTTCCCCTTGATTCTACTGAACAGACATTGGCTACATAAGGACACATTAGATATAAATGTATATTGGTATCGTATAGTGAATGCATACCTCAACTCAACTGTCAGACTCTACAGGACTATAGGTACGTAGTATGGACCCATATAGTGGGTTCCCCTTGATTCTACTGAACAGACATTGGCTACATAAGGACACATTAGATATAAATGTATATTGGTATCGTATAGTGAGTGCATACCTCAACTCAACTCAACTGATGCTATGGAACAGACTGTATTTGCTGGAGGAAGACACTGTATTATGCAGTATTGGTCCATATTTATTATGTGCTCACCTCAACTCTACTGAACAGACTATGGCTGCAGGATGAGAGCATGGGTAGAATAAGAGGTGTCCTGTATTAAAGTAACAGTATTACCACTGTCCCATTTCTCATTGTATTGGTACTCCTTTGTTTAACCCTGTGAGAGTTCCCCATGGTCCCCCACCCCAGTGGCTAGGAACTGGAAAGTGGCAAGAGTCTCCCATGCTTCACTCAATGAAAGGTGGGGAGAATTCATGTAGGGGAGATCCAGAGAAAGTGTTTGTATCCCTATCAGTCCTTCAGTCCAGAAAGGTCTTTTACTGAAAACAGTACAACGGATGATAGCCAGACCCTATATAAAGCTAGCAGGTACAAGCCAGAGAAGTGGGCAGAACACTTTCCTAGTGCTAGCTTTTTCCATGATAGTCCATAGAATAAGTACAGTCTGGATTAGACAAAAGAGTAATCTTGTAAAACATCCCACCTCACAATAGGCACAAGTATAACCAGAGTGGATAATATGAGCACTTTTCGTTATCTTGACTCAGTGCAACTTTTGAGTAAGTATATCCTATGAGACAACACAAGCCCCCAGGTATTACCCTTTGGAAGGAAAAAGAAATATTACATATTTGTCTCAAGGGCAGTGAATGAGTGAAAAATGGAATCCTATGGAAACCGAAAACTATCAGGAGAGAAAACAGCTCAAAAGTGTAGAGAAGGAGATGGATGCATGGAAAGAGTCCACATGCTTGCCTGGAGGAGCCTGTCCAATTGCTGGTGAAGAAGAGATGTAAAAGAATGAAAACAAGTTGACAAATTGTATGAGAAAAAAGGTGACATAGACTGTAAGAATCCAATCTAGAGATGAACCTATCAAGGGAGGAGCCTACAGACCAATACCATAAGGGAGGAAGGAAAGAGGTCCAAAGAAAAGAGGGATCCCAGTGAAGGGACAGATGAAGGCAGGAACCGCTGAAGACAGAGGTCCATTATAAGGAGCACCAAACAGCCAAACCTGGACAAAGGAACTTAGCTGGGTGCAAATGGTCCAACAGGCAAAATACAGAAGGAAGGTAAAACAAGAGAAGCATGGTGTACTTCCCAATTGGTCGAAGCCCAAGGAAACAAATCAGGAAAGATACAAAGATGGGGCAAAGGATTACTGCCAAGGGGGTGGCAGAAGGACCAATGACAAAGGAATGTGACAAAAATAATGCCACAGTCCATGCAGATATCCCTCTATGAGAACAGAAATTGTGAGTGTGTGAAGAAAGAGAGAGAGGGGATAATGGGGAGAAGAAGAGGGGTCTGAATAACAAGCACACCGAGGCCCAGAAAGAGGAGACTAATAGGAGAGTAGGTATAGAGAAAAAAGATAAGACCAGGCCTAGCTGAGTAAATAGAACCCAAAGTCGAAGGATGAGGAATAGAAGACCATATAAAAGGAAGCCTGGAGAAGAGAATGGTTGCAAAAGGAGTCCAAAAGGGGTATATACAAACAATAGTAAACCCCATGGAAGACCTGGGGTTTCAGAGATTACTCTGTTGATAGAATACAAACTGGCTGAGAAGGGCAGTCTATCATCAAGATCAAAACACCTGGCAAGTAATGTGAACAGGCTCAAAAATGTATGACTATTGCCCAAAAATAAAAGGTCCTGGAACAGGAACCCCAAGAATGATTGGACCAAGGAAAGACCATGGAATAGACTACATGGAACACGACCAAGTTAATTACCTGTAGAGCAGGAATAGGAACATGCCCAATGAAGAGCAAAAAGGACAAGCATGCTGACATGGAGTGAACTCTTGTCCAGCATCCAAACATTGGAAATCCTGCCCACATAGAAAAAAAGTATCTCAATCAGAGAGAGATGTATTAAAGAAAGGATAGATAAATCTGGTGAGGAAGTAAGGGAACACAGGCTCACATGCACTCATGTTACCATATTCAATAATATAAAACTGATCTTTGGTCTTTACAAAGTGACCTGTCTTGGCTGTGTTTTAGTGGACTAGTCTATTGTAAAATACACTCAAATTTCAATTATTATACAATATATATGTATATAGATTATTGCTATTTTGAAATAAGTTTTAAACTTATTTTTCCTAAAACATAGAACAGTAAATAAAGAAACAAAGCAAACAATTTTTTTTCCAGTTACGACCTTTGTACTCAGTTGCTGCTTGGTGTAGGTTGCTAAGCCTTTAAAAATTTTGCACGTGGAGGACATGAAACAAAACATTTTTTTTAGGTTTTATATATACTTGTGAATAACTACAAAATCATAAATTCCTATATCAATATCATAGAATTCTACTGAAATTTATCAAACGTAGTAACTAAGCTGTATTTGGGTCTAAAAAAATATGAAATTTCGAGCAGACTGAAGACACAACCTACCTTATTGAAATCTTGATTTAAAAGAAAGAAATGATGCTAGGTACATTAGAAAGGCTTAGAAAACCACTAGGGGACATTCTGAGCTTCTGATTGGTTATTAATGTCATATATAGAAGTAATTGTTTATAAGGGAGCATTTAAAAAAATGGAAGGAGGCGAGTGGGGTGCCACTATGTTTGATTTATTACATGAGCAATATCTTAGCAAACAGAAAAAATAAGACCCTCTTATTTTATACTCTAGCCTGTCAATATCTGTAATTTGAGTTTCTAATGCGTATGAAACTATAGACTTAGTATTTTGACTTCTGAAACTGTTCTAATTTGAACCAGTGTTGCATTCAACGAACCACGTGACACACAAAAATCGATGTTTATCTGTTATTTTAATATTTACTTTTAAGTTAACAAATTGAGTAATGTATAGTCCTAAAATTTGAATTATAATCTGCATTATGATATAAATTCATGAAATAGTAGTTGAATAAAATATTGAATGTGAGTCAACAAACAAGATGACATGGCCTTTCACCTGTGACACATATAGAAAGGGTTGATACATTTGGGTCACAACTCAAAAAAATATTTTTCTCCAAACTAATGTTCTGTTGAAACATAACATTTAAGGGCTCCATCCACTAAATTATTTAAAAGACAAAATATATCAGAGCCAGCCCTTATCATTCAAATATTTATGAAGCTTTCCCTTAAATTTACTGCTTCCACCACATCTAAATATAACCCTTTCCAAATGCCAAGTAGCCTTTTAGAAAAATAAAACTGCTTTAGCTGAAGAGCACTCCTACCCTGAAATAAATTATATGTCTTCTAGTCCTACCATTCTCACCATTAAGTACAAAACAAATATGATGCATCAACACTATCAATTCCCTTAACAATTTTTTAAGACCTCAATAAGGACCCTCTTAACCTTTCTTTATTCAATAGAAAACAATTTCAAAGATCTTAGCCTGTTCTCATATGACAGCCTTTCCATCTTAGGTATCATCCTAGTTCTGGTAGCCTTTCCAACAATTCAATGTCCTTTCTAACGTAAGGAGCCACTGATCACAACACTCCAAATCTGGCTTAACCAGCAACCTATATAATGAAATTATAGCCTCTTTTGACTTGTATTCAAAATTTGTGTAAATACAACTTAAAATCATATTTGTCCTGCAACTAGCAGCAGTACACTCCTTGGATAGCTTAAGAGACTGATTAACCATAACACTATTAAGGTCCCATAAAAATTATACTTATTATGCAAATTATGATATCCACATGCATTACCTTGCATTTATTATTATCAAAAGGCATCTGCCATTTACTTGCCTATCTCATCAAATTATCTATTCCCTTTTGTAAAGCAGCAACATCATCCTCCTTAGTCAGCAACACCCAAAACCTTAATTAATACCATCAGCATATTTAAGTAATTCCTTGACTATTCCTTCATCTATGTCATTAATGTAAATCAGAAAGATCAAAGATCCCAACACTTAGTCCTGAGGTACTCTACTTGTGACATTAGTCCAGTTTGATTGAACACTCTTTGTAACAACCTTGAGATTTCTTTCTTCCAGACACTTTTCTTTCTGATGAGCCAAATTATACCCCACAAACCCAATAAGATCAATTTTTAACAAGCCTTTTATGTGGCACCCTGAAATATGCTTTCTGAAAATCCAGATACACCAATCCCACACTATTACTCTCATTTACATAAACAGTAACCTGTTCTACATGACATATGCTTCCTTATATTAAAACAGGATTTTAGGGTGTACTTAAAAATATTAGGTACAAGTCAAAAGAAATCATCAATTTCCTCTATGGCATGTTGGTTAGACCTCATAATGTATTCAGTTTGATTCACCTTATTTAAAGAAAGGATGATGAATTGCTGGATAGGGTCTAGTGGTTTAATTTTAGGATAAAGTATTATCAACAAGAGACCATTTGTTCCTTCAAGGCTATCTTTGTACAACATAAAAAAGTAAAAATTTGCAAACAACCTATATTTTTCAGGAAATTATCTATCATCTCTTAATTATTGTAATGTACTGTCCTCCATTACTGCCAACAGTAACTCATTTCATAACCCAATCATCTTGTTAGAAAAATAAAACTGTTTTAACTTGATCGAAGCCTGTTTTTTTTATACATCTTAAAGTTGTGTCCACGTGTCCTCAGAATACAGCACAAGGAAATTAGAAGCCTTTATTCTATCAATCCCCCAGAATCATCTTGTAAGCTTAAATAATATCACCTCTTACCCTTCTTTTTCTAAAAAAAAATTAAGGGAACTTAATCTAAAAGATAACTATTCCATCCCCAGAACCATTCTACCCTTTGAATTCTTTCCAATATGTCAATATCCTTTCTTAAAAATTGAAAAAAACTGTGTAAACTTGTACAAGTCTCTGGTGTCAGTGGTGAGGCCTCATTTTGAATTTATTTTTGCCTAATTATATTTTGGTAAAGCTATAAACTTCTAAGATATTTGTCTTATTATGTGACAATACTAATACCAGGGTAAGTAGCAGTTTACTTTTTAAATTTTTGTTTGAAATTAAAGCTTTGTTACTTATCAAAATATGTAGCTTTCATTTAGCTTCATAGGTACTTTAAGTTTAAATTTAGTTGTTTTTTCTGTGGCTACAATATGTCACTGTCAAAAAAACTGAGTTGTATGGACCAAACCTTAATTATATTCAGTTTAAATTTAACTTTAAGTTCAATTATAAGTCGAACTTTACTTCTCTAATTTTAAATTTTTAGATCTAGACACCAACTCTTTAGTTAGGCCTAGTAGTGATATTGATAGTTTAGCCCAGAATCTGCACTTACACTTTAAAAATTAAACATCAATCATGCCCCTAACTTTTTAGTTTTACGCTTAATCTGAAATTAAAAAGCGGAGGGGGTGTCAAAATGGAATACAAACTAAGAAAGACCTGCCAAAATGTAATTACTTTAAGCCTAAATTCCACGTAATATGTATACAAATCACAAAATTGAGAATGATCTGTTATTGTTAATGCTATGAGTGTTATTATTACTAATATTAGTCCAATATACTCGTAACATAAAAATTAGTATTTAAAAAAATTGCAATTCGTACTGTTTACAGTTTAACACAACTACATTGCGACTTATGTAAAGTTGTGTTACTCTTACTAGTCTTCGTCTTACTGAGTCTTATTCAAGTTATTGTATCACTCAGTATCACTTAGCCTACCTCATCTGACGTTCCAAACAGTTCATAGAAGTTATCTAATCCTTTTTCAATCCTACTTGATACAGGTCTAACTACGGACAAATCTAAGTGCAATTTCGTATCATGTGGAAAAATTGTCACGTAATTACGACCAACCCTTTGACCGGGTCTGCCAGGAAATCTAGATCGCGCCATTTTAATAATTTTAAACAACCTCGAACATGCGAATCCCTATGTCAATACTCCAAAAGTATCCTAATACGAAAGCCCAATTACTTCCGTACTACATTGTGAGGTTATCGGTTCACAACACAATTATTCGAAAAAATGGGGTGAATTTACAATAGCATATTAAACATCCTAATATTCATTTAATAAATAGTAATGTACCTAAGATTATTTACTCATATTTAATATATTATTAATTAAACACTTAGCACTATTTTTTCTTAATACTATCATATTGTTATATGAATACGCGCCAAAATTGATATACAGATTAAACCATAGAACTCTCTTTATTTTTTTACTCGAACCTTTAGTTTCTAGACTTCTTCAATAACTTGCAGCATATACTATCCGAGTTACACTAACACTCAAAAACATTCGAATAAAATGTGTGAAAAGAGAGTAAGTATTTAAGAAGGCACAAAAGCCTTTATATTCCGTAGATTTCAAACTGGTGAGCGTTCTCATGCTATAATAGTGTAAACATTGTATCTGAGTTTTATAGCACGAAATAAATATTATGCGCGAAATAATTAGACAGTTTTAGTTCATACCTATAATCACAAGTTGAAAACAGCGTTAACTTCATTTATTCAGGAACACATTTGTACAAGCATAGATAAAATCCAAAAACAAAAAAATAGAAAGAAATTAATAAAATAAAACGCAACGTCTTGTTAGAGTCACTGTTGCTAGTAGTAAAGCTAATAACATTTATGGGTGTAACTATAGACACACTGATTACAACTTACAAGTTAAAAGTCCCTCGGTGTAGATTTACGGAGTTAGAACACAAAAATCCGGGGTTCGATTTCCCGCAGTGGACAGTAGATAACCTTATGTGGCTTTGCTCTAAAATACTAGTTAAAAGAGCTAATCATTTCACTATACAAATCACTAGTTAGGCCTCATTTGGAAAATTGTACACATTCCATATATGGAAGGGTTACATTAGAGTGGTAGATTAATTAAGATCTCTTTTAAACTTATTTTCTCTTGAGAAAACAGGTTAAGAAATGATGTTTTGAACCTTGAAAACATTATTCGTGGGATTTATGGGTTAAAAGCATCCCCTTTTTTATGATATGTTTTGAAGATAACAGAACGAGAAGACATAAGTTTAAGATTTAGAAAGAATAGGTCGGGCTTCAGTTAAAAACAGCTTTATTTCTATAACGGGGTGATTGGCTTATGGAATGAGTTGCTGTAGGCAGTAATGGAAGACAGCACTTTACAGGAGTTAACGTTTGATTGTGTGTTGTTATAAAAGCAAAGCTACACAATGGATTATTTGTGCTTTGCCCACCATAGGTATCAAAACCCGATTTTTGGCGCCATAAGTCCAGAGACAATATCACTAAGTCACCGGAAGGCAAGAGTTTAAGAGAGGAGTCGATGGTTTCCTGAAAAGTAGAGAGTGGGTTTAATTTTTTCTTTTCCCAAGGGTGGATGCGTAAGAACAGCCTTGAAATGCTAAATGGTCACCTATTGTCTGTAAGTTATGTTATGCTTAAAGGTCCATCCAGGATTTAAGTAAATTTTTGGCACTTTTACTTTAATCAATACAGTGTTACGACAGTGGAAGTCACGCGACGCTGGGAGCATG